>NC_039363.1:100046229-100346229 GCF_003573695.1 Papaver somniferum | reverse complement strand
CATTGACTCAAGTGTTCAACAAATATTAAAGATGATGGATAGTTAGACACGTTGGCGTAATTTGGTATTGTAAAGTGGCAAGAAGCTGGTTACCTGATCAAAAATAGTTGTTGGAATTGAAAGAGTAGCAACAGCATTAGGTGCGTCGACGATTCCTGAAATTCTTCCTTCACAAGGGCAACATGATAGTAAAAGATACATCTGAAATCACATGACAAATTCTATCTTAAAGTTAGATGTTGGAACTATAAGTAAGAATATAGATTTTTTTGTATATATATTTTCACTAGTTTAGACCTGTTCTTTGGAGTATCCAAATTTGGAGAGGTAATCAATTGCATTGAGCACCGCACGTTTATATGATACAGTTGTGTCGAGGTAATGTTGTCTTCCACTTTCATCAACACTAATGCCTTCAAATACTAACCATTCTGAGAATCGAGGTTCCATTGGACCTATCTCGAAAATCGGGTTTACATGAAGTGGAGTTGGTCCCATGGGTGTTAGATATTCTTTCATTCCATTCCTAATAATTTCGCACCTGACAACAGGAAAAAATAGTTCTAGCTAGAAGAAACGTACATAACAAACCGCATTTTCCAGTAAAAATATAGAGCATTGGGTATATCAGGTTTCATTGATTAGTAATGGAAAGGGGGAAAATTAGAGATGTACTTGAGTTCTAAGAATCCACTCATTTCGATTGCTCCGCAGAATGAAACTTCACCATCACCCTGAGAAAAATGCATGTCACCAGTACTAAGATTTGCACCTTCCACAAATACAGGTAAATATATTTTTGAGCCTCTGCTAAGATTTTTAATGTCGCAGTTTCCTCCATTTTCTCTTCCCGGGATTGTCCTTGCAGCCTCGCTTGCTACCCTTTCCCACTCAGTTGTGCCCTTTTTTATCTATACACATCCATTACAAAGTTGTTATTTATTTTTCGCAAAGCCAGCAAGAATTCTATTTGTATTTGTGACTTGAATGCGGTACGCATTCCATAGTTGATTCTATTAGATATATGTAAGTGTGTCAAGTCAACAAGCCAATGTTGTATCAGCTTCCTAGTCTTGTTATGACAAAAAATAATTGTCCTTGAATACTTTGTAATACTCTTTCAGAAGATTATCTGAAATACTTTCCTCAATAATAATATATCATATGTTTCTCATGGTATCAGACAGCTGATCCTGAGCCATAAATCAAAACCTGCAACAATCTTTTTCAATAATCTTTTGAACACATAAACAATAATCAAACATCTTTTCTTAATATCTTTTTCACGATTCAATACCTATTGTCAATAATTTTTCAATCATATTCAAATCAAGATTTGATTATTCAACAATCTTTATTCAAATTTTTTATGGATTCAGTTTATGTCATCTACAACAATCGCTTATAAAATAATAAAGGATATGGGTACTAATTCAAATTCCGCTGCCCAGATGGGTAATTCTTCTGATTTTACTTTTCCATTCACCAACATCTCAAATTTTGTTTCTACAATATGAGGTCCAAAAAAATTCTTATTATGACGTGATCAGATGGAATTAATATTGATTTCAACTGATTTATATGGTTATGTGAATGGTGATATACAAGAACCAGTTAAGCAAATTGAAATTAATGGAGTTCTAAAAATGAATCCATGATAGACACATTTTTGTATTTAATTTGATCTCAATACTATATATTGTTAGCACTCGAGTTTGTACTAATTTTGGTGTTTTATGTGTTTGTAGGCACCTTTGGAAAATGAACATTTTTTGGAAAATTCGGCTCAAAAAGTTGGTAAAAGCCCCGGAGGACACGTGTTATTCGGACTCTCACCGTTGGATAAGGGGCACCTCAATTACTAAGGGGCACCCCAGGTCACCCCAAAAGGAATCTGCTATTCGCACCCCAGTACAGGATTAGGGGGAGGTCATCTTCTCCATTTGAATTTTGTTTCTGGCGGGAAAATGGAGAACACTTCTGCATATTTTTAATCGAATTGCTGAACGTGTTATAGGGAGATTCAATGGATGATTTTGGTAGATAATTGTGATATGGCCTATTAAACACACTGTGGGCGTTTGGTTTGACCAAAATTGGCTAGAATCATCTAAACAATTCACGGGCTGAAAACAGGGAAGTTCGTGTATATCACGGGTTTCACGTGATTTGGAGAAGATTCAACGTGTCTTGTGCGTGCATGGAAGACCCTCACAGCCTGTTGGAGCGTGAATGAGTTAAATATGGTAGTTTGGAGGCTTGAAAATGCGTGAGAAGATGAAACAGGAAAGAAAATATTCCCAGAAATATTTTCTTTACTGTCGAGTTAAAGAGAATTATATGGAGTGAATGAGCGAGATTCGATGGGTCTGTTGGCTATAAATAGGTTGTTGGGGTTGAGTAGAAAGGGTGTCGAGAGTCTGAGGGGCCAAGGAGAGCCAGAGAAGAAGAAATTCGAGTTTTCCCAAACTCGGTTTCTGCTGCTGCTGCTGCTGAAGAACATGAAGAACACGAAGAACGGACCTGCACCAACAGTCGTTTTTCTACAGTAATAACGACTCACACCTGTGGGTCGTACATCAGGCAGACTTATTTGCTACAGCGTTTGCGACACAACTGCAGCAGTCTTATTTTGTCACTGAGGGTCGTAGTTCTCTGGTTTGTAACAAATATAATTGTTACAAACCCGGTTTTATTGTATTTCTCATATTCTCATCATTTGTAAACCATTTTTGAGCATCAATGAAATATTTTGAGAGGTTTTCCAACATGATGAGCGGCTAATTCCCTCGTAACCAAGGCAATGGAGGAAGCTATTCACGCAACATAAATGGGTAACTATTTCATTTAATTATATAATTCACCTAATCGCTTCTTTTGCAGAGTTTTAAATTATTTGAATGATTGTCTTAATTATTTGTTATTCAGTTTGATAGGTTATGGTTGGTTTAATCTCTTGATAATCTATGCTTAAGGTTTACAAATAGTGTTTGAGAATCTGTATGATTGATAGTGAATTAAAGATAAAAGAGGACTTAAGAATTGAATAGAGTTTTGAAATATTTATCATTCAATTTTGCATAATAGTGGAATCTAGTGTCTTGGTTACCTCTCGCACCCATTGTTAATATTTTTGTATATATAATTTTATCAAATCTTTAAATTTAATCTTCACAAGTCCGAGAGTTTGAACCTCATTACTACAACATCATCAAAAAATATTATCATTTTGGCGCCGCCGATGCGGATTTGTGCTTAGGTAGAATTTTTAGATTTTTATTATTTTTTATTATTCCATTTGTTCTTTTTACGTCTCTTTGGTTGTGTCTTTGTATTACAGGTTTGAAGTTGGATACTAAAGACCTTGGAATCAAAGCTTAAAGCTAAAAGAGAAGGAAAAAAGACAAAGCAAAAAAAAAAAGAAAAAAGAGAGGAAAAAAAGAGAGAGAATTATTTATTTATTTTTTTTATTTTTTTTAAGAGACTTTCCATTTTATTTTTTTGTAATTATTATTATTATTTTTTTTTGTATTTCTTTTCATCGGACTGGACTTTGGACAATTTATTTTAATTTTAAACCCTATGGAAGGGTTATATAAAAAAAACTAAATTAAATATAAACTGTTTGCAGGGAAGGACGACGATTACAATATCGTCTCGGCCCCTCGGGTTCGCACACTGACACCGGAGTCAGTGGCCCGAGTCGACTACAACGATTCTTCGCCCGTCTGGTAGGGGAGGTAAACTTCTAAACACCCGCGAATCTCCTGTCAGCGGGTTTACTGTCTGCCTTAAGGTGATTATATGTTGAGGACTGAACCGGCTGCTTTAATTTCCTAGTAAAGAGCAAGAACTGGCCATATAAGATAAGGGTTCGGATTTCATCATCGTTCCCTTCTTTCTCGCCTTAGGTAAACGAAACCTAACGCGAACCCGAGCTTAAAATTTGATTTGAATGAGACCGATAGGGTAACGAGCTTAGTAGGAAAGTCGTTCGAAAAATATTGGTTACTCTTTTAGCATATTTCGAAGTTCATGATGGTTTCTGTGAGTTGAATGCGTGACTGCGCCGCCTTGTGATAGCGGTGAGGCCTTGGGTATCAAAGCTCCACTAAGCTTCCCTCGCCTCAATTCAACTTACTTTGACTCGGATTGATTCCAGAGGGGTTTGCTTAAATTGTAACGAATTCCCTTTCGAAGGATTAGAAGCTGGTCTAGAAACAATCTAAGTGGAGCCATCATGCTTTTTGTTTGCTAGAAATCAGTAGGTTTGATTTGGTCGAATCATCCTTTTTGTGATTGTGTAGAATTCCCTTGCAATTAAGAATGTCGAACTGGTATGGCAGAAGCCAATACAATGAGTATCGATCTGAATTTGAATATGGACATCATCATTTTTATGACCATGGTGGGAATAGTAGTTAGGAACGCCAACCTTTTCAAGGTTATGGTTCATACCATGGTGAGACCAATTACTATCCACACGCGAATTGGTCTTACGAGCAAGAAAATCAGGAACACTGTAGTACTGGTTACTCGTTTTTGGAAACTAGTCCTGATTATGATATTTCTGAACCTGTTCCATCTCTAGAAGAGACCCAACAACGGATTGAAAGGACGTATAAACGTTTAGTTGCAATGAATAGTTCAAAAGAAGAGTGTACACGATATTCTGAGATGATAAACGAGAGTGGTAACCGTATAAGTGTTATGCTCAGTGAAATTCAGGCACGTCTAGAGGCAAAAAATGAACAGTTGGATAATGCTGCTCGAAATAATTTAAATTTCCAAAATAGGGTTTCTAATTCTACCCTTGATATCAATAGTGAATATTTGCCTAATTTAGAGGACGAGGCTAGAATAAAAGACACTACTTATTTAGATAAGGTTCAATCATCTTTGTACTACTATGATGATGAGGATAGTAGTAATGAAGAATCTGAAATATGTAGGCATAGTAATAAGGAATATATTAATCCAATTGAGCTTTATAATGATTATATTATTTCTAGTTCAAATCCAAATAATTTTTATGATTATTCACCTATTCAAAAGGACGAGGATTTTATTAGGGATACCACCGTTTTAGACGATGTAGTTTTTCCTTTTGATTACGAAGCCGATAGTGGTTTAGAGGAACGGGTTTATTCCGAAAATGTTGTTTTAGAGTCTAGCGACTTAGAAACAATAGTATTAGATGAAGAAGATATACCCATAGAGATGAGTGAGGATGAACCCGACTTATAAGAATCAATTGACCATTTTCGGGAATCCGATGACATAGAAATTAGGGAAGTTGTGACTAGTCTTTCTAGAGACACAGAAAACTCTAAGTTTGGGGGTGATTATCATTCTCCGTGTGCTTTAACTCTTAAAAATTTCCCTAGTGTAGGACTTGACATTTGTGCCTCAACCATCTTACAAGATTATCTTCGTATACTTTTTCCTGAACCTAATGATGTCCAAAGAGAAGCTCAGTTGTTAGAAACCCATCCCCTGGTTGATGTGGTTGACCCAGGCTATGATACCAAGATTGACTTTGTTTTCCCACCAACAAATTTTCTTCCAATTGTGGGAACATTTGATTTTAAGATGTGTCGGTTATTAAGTTTTGAGACTAAACCTAAATACTTTAGGAGAATAGGGTCGACACATTTTCTTAAGGAAGACCAACTCTTTCATTGTGGTCAGTTTTGTGAGTCAAGTCTAATTGACTTTAAGGATCCACAGTTGTTCAAGTTATTGTTATGTGCTTCTAAGTTCCTACTTGAGTATTTCCAGACTCTACAACCTGATCTTAAGAATCCTTCTTTTGAGGAAGTCCAGCCTATGAAAGCATTTTATTTAGACCCTTTTATAGAGCCTGAACTTGAGCCACAACTAGAGATAGTTGTCTTAAACAAAAAGTTAAATAAGGGTATGTTCGGTATCTTCTTGGTCTGTTGCAGTTTCCTCTTCTTGTGGTTAGCACTTTTTGATCCAGATGACCCACAATTATTCCGGCTACTTCTATATGATTCTATGAGGTGACTAATTCCTTCCGATGTCTGGCTGAAGACTTTAAACTTAGCACTTCTTGGGAGGTAACCCAATCTCATGCAACATGGTAATATCTTTCCTTAACTCTTTTGCTTCAAATGGTAACAGTTTCTCCTTGTTCATATGCTTTTCATTTTATCTTTAGAACATTGAGGAAAATGTTAGATTTAAGTTTGGGGGTATCGGAGAAACTTTTTAGTTGCATTTTTGAAACTTATAGCGTCACATGGTATCCAGTTAGCTAAGTTTACATACTGTTTCTCACCGAAAAGATAGAAATTAGAATGCTAGGGATAACAACTTATTGAGACATTAGAGAAAAAGACATTGAGATCCTTGAAATTCAGGAGAGAGCTTGTTCCTTTTAGAGGGTAACCGTGATGGACCTAACCATACATGACGGAAAGGCAAGTAGGTCAGGGAAATGCCAGAAAGACAAAGCAACCTCACAATGTAGTCTTAGTTACTGGATTGCGACTCTCTCTCAGTAGAAACTTATCATCATCAACAAGCGGAGCGACATCAAAATCTATGAAGAAAGTGAAGACGTTTTAGGTTTAGAAGCAACAATAAAAGAGAATAATTCAAAAATCAAAGTTGAATTTATAAGAGCAAATGATATAAGTTGTTAGATTCCATGATACCAAGACATCACAAGTTGCGAAGATCCAAGTTTTGAAAGTCCTTCTATCATGGCCATGTAAATTTTTTTCTTGTAATTTTTTGTTCATCAAAAAAAAAAAAAAAAAAAAGAAACATCATTACGTTATTTTTGTTCAATAAGGCCATAGGGAAGAAGAAATTTATAAGTCAAGCAAGAAATCGAAGAGAAGAGTTAATTGTCAAGGTTCTATGAGGTTCGAGATTTTATCATCAACAGTTGAAGACCGAAGAAGACGTTATTTCTACTGAGCACTATGAGAGAGTCGAAGAAAGATGCATTTTGGTTGCTTTGTTAGTCTGCTTTCAATCTGGCACAAGATCTTTCTAGCACTGGTTTAACTCATCACACGTAATTAGTCCAGCTGTGTAACAGATGTCCCTCTCATTTTTATCTCTCTCCTAATCTTATCCAGCTGTAAAGCAGCGGACGCATCTTACATGTTTATCTAGCTATGTAGCGGATATCTCTTTATCTAGCAGTGGTGCGGATGTGTCTCCCCTTTTCTTCAGTCAGCTTTAGAGCTGACACCTTTAATTTCTATGGCATTCTACTTACTTGGAGATAGGTTGAGAATATGTATGTCCTCATAGCTCTTTGGATACTTGTGACCAATTAGGAGTAAAGGTTTTGTGGGTACACCTCTGGTAAACCCTCCGGAGACAACACTCCGCCGCTAGGGCCACCTAGCGGTTTAACGGCCTGCTGCACGTGCTAAGTGTAGTCTTTTTATCTTTTCAAAAATAAATTTTGCTCGAGGACTAGCAAATAATAAGTTTGGGGGTATTTGATAGACACATTTTTGTGTTTAATTTGATCTCAATACTATATATTGTTGGCACTCGAGTTTGTACTAATTTTGGTGTTTTATGTGTTTGTAGGCACCTTTGGAAAATAAACATTTTTTGGAAAATTCGGCTCGAAAAGTTGGTAAAAGCCCCGGAGGACACGTGTTATTCGGACTCTCACCGTTGGATAAGGGGCACCTCAATTACTAAGGGGCACCCCAGGTCACCCCAAAAGGCATCTGCTATTCGCACCCCAGTACAGGATTAGGGGGAGGTCATCTTCTCCATTTGAATTTTGTTTCTGGCGGGAAAATGGAGAACACTTCTGCATATTTTTAATCGAATTGTTGAACGTGTTATAGGGAGATTCAATGGCTGATTTTGGTAGATAATTGTGATATGGCCTATTAAACACACTGTGGGCGTTTGGTTCGACCAAAATTGGCTAGAATCAGCTAAACAATTCACGGGCTGAAAACAGGGCAGTTCATGTATATCACGGGTTTCACGTGATTTGGAGAAGATTCAACGTGTTTTGTGCGTGCATGGAAGACCCTCACAGCCTGTTGGAGCGTGAAGGAGTTAAATATGGTAATTTGGAGGCTTGAAAACGCGTGAGAAGATGAAACAGGAAAGAAAATATTCCCAGAAATATTTTCTTTACTGCCGAGTTAAAGAGAATTATATGGAGTGAATGAGCGAGATTCGATGGGTCTGTTGGCTATAAATAGGTTGTTGGGGTTGAGTAGAAAGGGTGTCGAGAGTCTGGGGGGCTGAGGAGAGCCAGAGAAGAAGAAATTCGAGTTTTCCCAAACTCGGTTTCTGCTGCTGCTGCTGCTGAAGAACATGAAGAACACGAAGAACGGACCTGCACCAGCAGTCGTTTTTCTACAGTAATAACGACTCACACCTGTGGGTCGTACATCAGGCAGACTTATTTGCTACAGCGTTTGCGACACAACTGCAGCAGTCTTATTTTGTCACTGAGGGTCGTAGTTCTCTGGTTTGTAACAAATATAATTGATACAAACCCTATTTTATTGTATTTCTCATATTCTCATCATTTGTAAACCATTTTTGAGCATCAATGAAATATTTTGAGAGGTTTTCCAACATGATGAGCGGCTAATTCCCTCGTAACCAAGGCAATGGAGGAAGCTATTCACGCAACATAAATGGGTAACTGTTTCATTTATTTATATAATTCACCTAATCGATGCTTTTGAAGAGTTTTAAATTATTTGAATGATTGTCTTAATTATTTGTTATTCATTTTGATAGGTTATGCTTGGTTTAATCTCTTGATAATCTATGCTTAAGGTTTAAAAATAATGTTTGAGAATCTGTATGATTGATACTGAATTAAAGATAAAAGAGGACTTAAGAATTGAATAGAGTTTTGAAATATTTATCATTCAATTTTGCATAATAGTGGAATCTAGTGTCTTGGTTACCTCTCGCACCCATTGTTAATATTTTTGTATATATAATTTTATCAAATCTTTAAATTTAATCTTCACAAGTCCGAGAGTTTGAACCTCATTACTACAACATCATCAAAAAATATTATCAATCCACAATGGATTTTATGGAGAAAAATTAATTTTTTTGTTACCAGTTATACGAAGGTTATATTTAGATTCTTTTTCTAGTGATGTTTTGGGGCTTTCTACTGCTAGGGAGATTAGGGAATTTCTTGGAAATAGCTTTATAAGTCAGTTCATGGCAAGAAAAAATATGTTTATAAATCAACTTCATAATGTAAAGAAAGGTAATTTGACTATCTTGGTTTACTTACATAATGTCAAAAATATAGCTGATTCATTAGCATCAATTGGAGAAAAAGTTAGTGATTCATATTTGGTTATGTATGTGTTAAATGGGTTAGGAAGAGAGTTCGACACTTTTGTTGTAGCTGCACAAAAGAGGGCGAATCCTTTTACTTTTGCATATATAAAACCAAGGTTGTTAAATCATGAACAATGGCTCATTGAGAAACAACATGATTCCAGTATTGCTTATGATGCACAACATCCTACTGCTCTTTATGGTAGAAATGGAACTAGTAATAGTTTTAATGGTAATGGAAGAGGTAAGCCAAAAAATAAGGAAATAATGGGAATTTTAAAACTTCTTCTAGTTCAAGAAATAATAGGAATGGTTCATATCAAGGCGCACAATACTTCATATCAAGGTAGTACTTCTGGACAGGGTAATGGTATAAATGAGAGTATAAGAGATTTTCCCTAGTAGACTGTCAAAATCTGTCGAAAGAAGGGGCATTATGCTAGCAGATGTTATTTCAGATATCATCCACCAACTTTTCCTAATTCTGCAAATGAAGCACAACATGGTACTCAACAGGCTTTTACTACTTCAAATGAAGATAATACTTATTCTGATCCTTCTACTTCAACTGCTTCTAATTGGATATCTGATTCTGGTGCTACTGCACATATGACTGGAGATGAGCATTTGTTACAACATACTTATAACAATAAAGGAAAGGATCTAGTGCAAGTTGGCAATGGTAAGTCTCCTTCCATTACTTCTGTTGGTACTTCAAATATTCATACACCTACAGCCAGTTTCAGAATGAATAATGTTTTGCTAGTGCCTAACATTAAGCATAATCTACTTTCAGTAGCAAAATTCACTAAGGATAGTTCTTGTTACTTTAAGTTTTATCCATATGGTTATGAAATTGGAGATTTACATTCTGATGTTATTCTTGCTCATGGTAAAGTAGTTAATAATTTATATTTTATCATAAATATGCCCATAAATCATTATTCTTTTACTACTACATTGTCTGCATCTTCTCATCTCTGGCATGCTAGACTAGGTCATCTTTCCAATCAAATTCTTCAAAAGCTTCATTCTGATAAACAAATTATTTTAAATTCTTCACTATCTTCCACGGCGTGTCATCCTCGTTAGCTTGCTGAAAACAAAAAGTTACCATTTCAGCTGTCTCCTTCTCATGCTCAAAAACCTTTAGCTCAAATACATTGTGATGTATGGGGACCAACAATTTCTTCTCTAAAAGGATATAAAAATTATATTTTAGTAGGTTTCATTGGATTTATCCAATGGAACTGAAGTCTGATGCTTCTCAATGTTTTCAACATTTTAAAACTCATACAAAAAATCAGTTTCCGATTAAAACTTTGGCTTTTCAAGTTGATGGTGCATCTGAACTTGTTAAAGGGTCATTTCAGGTCTTGTTAAAATCTGGTGGTATAAATGTTAGAATCTTTTGTCCTAAGACCCCAGAACAGTATGGCCTTGCAGAAAGAAAGCATAGGCACATCACTGAAACGAGAAATACCCTCTTGTTTAATTCTTCATGTCCAAAATATTTTTGGTATGATGCACTTCTAACTGGAACTTATCTTATAAATAGGACTCCTACTAAAGTTTTAGATTTGAAACCACCTTTTGAGGTTTTATTTGGTATTTCTCCATACTATAGTTTTCTCAAAACCTTTGGAGTTATTTGTTATTCTAATCTTGCTCAATCAAGAGTAGATAAACTCTCTCCAAAGTCTGTTAAGTATATTTTTATTGGTTATGGTCCACTTCATAAGGGCTATAAATGTTGTAATCCTGTGACTAAAAAGCTTTATATTTCCAGGCATGTTGTCTTTTCTGAATCAGAATTTTACTATACTTCTTCCAATAACTCTCTAGATTTACATTCTTCTCTTGACCAATCTTCTTATCCTTCATATGTTACTGAAGTTGTTCCTCCTCCTTCTACTTCTTCTGAAGTTGTTCCTTCTAGTACTATGGTTACTAGGTCTCAAAAAGGTATTTCAAAACCAAAAACTCATCCAGATCACATTTCTCATTTTTCTATAAAATATCTTATATCTTCTAATTATACAACATTGTTTAACTACTTTAACTGAGCTTAAGACTTTCAAAGAAGCAATTAGGAATCCTAAGTGGAAAGTATCAATGAAAGAAGAATATACTGCTTTGATGAATAATGATACATAGAAGTATGTTGAACCTGAGTCTCATATGAATATATTAGGATCCAAATGGGTAGGTTCAAACAAAAGGCTGATGGTATTGTTGACAGATATAAGTCTAGATTAGTTGCTAAGGGTTGTAATCAAGAATATGATATTGACTTTAATGAGACCTTTAGTCCAGTTGTTAAGTCTCCAACAGTTAGAGTTGTTCTTTGTTTGTCTATTACTTACAATTGGCAAATCAAACAATTAGATATAAGTAATGCTTTCTTACATGGATATTTGGATGAGAATGTTTATATGTCACCGCCACAAGGGTTTCTTAATCCTGATTATCCCTCTCATTATGTATGTCAACTTAAGAAAAGCTTATATGGGTTTAAACAATCTCCAAGAGATTGGTTTCATAGGTCCAGTTGTTTTCTTATCAAGTATGGTTTCAAGAAATCTGTCTCTCATAATTCTATGTTTGTGAAGTCTTCTTCAAGTGGTATTCTTATTTCAGTATTATATGTGGATGATATCTTATCAACTGATAGTTCTTCTAAGCTGATTAATGATATTATTAATTCCTTGAACAAAGAGTTTGCTATGAAAGAGTTAGGAGATTTAGCTTTTTTTTTCTGGGTATTGAAGCAGTCAGAAATAGTGATTGTATTATATTAACATAAAAGAAGTACACATTTGAGTTATTAGCTAAAGCAAATTTATTGGATTGTAAGCCTTCTGATACACCAGTAGTAAAGTCTAGTAGACTTTCTATACATGATGGTATTAAACTTGTAGATCTAGGTGCTTATAGGACTCTTGTAGGTGGTTTGTAATATCTAATTGTTACCAGACCTGACATATGTTTTGCTGTAAACTATGTTTCTCAATTTATGCATCTTCGACTGGTTAAAAGGATTTTAAGGTATTTGAAGGGTACAATTGGTCTGGGTATTTCGTTGAGGAAATGCGATTTGTCAAGCTTAAAAGCGTATACTGATTCTGATTGGGCAGGGTGCCCAGACACAAGAAGATCAACCTCTGATTATGCGATATTTTGGGGTTCTAATTTAGTTTCCTGGTCTTTTAAAAATAAACCCACAGTTTCTAAGTCTTCTGCAGAAGCTGAATACAAATGTCTTTCTGTTGCTGATGCTGAATTACAGTGGTTCTCTTATTTGTTAGCTAATTTACAGATTGTTGTTAAGTCAGTTTTACTTTTATGTGATAATACTAGTGCTCTAGCTTTGACATCTAACCCTATTTTTCATGCTAGGACCATATATAAATCCAGTATCACACTATCATAGAGCTTGTAGAAGAAGGTTTCTTACAACTTCAACATTACTGCATCAGTTGTTAGAGCCTCCTTCAGCTTCTACTTCAATTTCTTCTACTGTTTAAATATCAGAACTTCCCTCTAAGAGTTTTTTTTTTCCTTCATATTTTTCTGTTTTTAATGTGATTCTGTGTGTGTCAATACCACATTGAGGGGTATATTAGATATATTTAAGTGTCTCAATAAAATGTGTGTCAAATCAACAAGTCAATGTTGACTTGATCTATGTCTTGTGTTGTATCAGTTTCCTAGTCTTGTTAGGACAACAAATAATTGTCCTTAAATACTTTGTACTCCCTCCGTTTCAAAATAATACTTTACACACAAACCTGCCTATTATTTTGAAACGGAGGGAGTAACTCTTTCGGAAGATTACTTGAAGTAGTTTTCTCAATAATAATAGATCATATGTTTCTCAGATTCATACCTTTCCCAGAATGCAGCCTTTGGGTGTTGGTAAATTTGCCAGTGGTCTAGAGTGAAGAACTTCACATAACTTAAAGGAATCGAGCCCGTTTTCTACAAGTTGCTTTTCCCTTTTGTTCCATATGTTTAATAGTTCCATTGATGGTGCAGTTCCAATTATTCCAGGATGGGTTAATCCCGGAAATCTCACACCTGTAGTGAAGCTTATATTAGTAAATCATTCAGTGTGAACTTTGTGAGCATGAAGATGTTACCTGGTATTTGAGGTGAGTATGTGTAAATTCCTTCAAAATACCAAATTGCTTTGGTTGCACAAGGGAAATGGTCAGTTAAAAATCCACCTCCATTTTCTCTGTCAAATGTTGCAGTATAACCCCATTCATCACCTGGAAGAGGACCCAGATTGCAGATTTCAACTGCGAGAAGATCCCCAGGCATGGCCGGAACACCTTCCATGTCAACAACTCGGATGGGGCCACTGAGGTAATGCACCTGAACAAGTTTGTTTATACTTCATATCAACTAACCAGTGTAATTATGCAAACTCCAATCTCAAAAATTAAAAACTAGCAAAATGAATAATACTGTAGGCCTTATGTTAAATATGTGTAAATCCATTCTACTTGGTGCTGTTTTCTAACTAAACTTGGAAAAGTTATCTTGCAGCTGCAAAAATAATAAAGTATGGAACAAATTGAGGCAAATTTAGAATCAAACACTCAACTGTAGACAGATCAATGGATTTGACATCCATGGCAGACAAGTTATCTTGTACCTCACCACCAGTCCAATCAACCATTTCAATTCTAAATAACTCCCCAACTTTAACTTCCGAGACAGACGGTATGTCCGGATGCCAACGGTTGTGAAGAGGTGGATCTTGTTCCCAAGGCTTCTTCTTTAGATCTATGGGGGCTATTAGTCTTGGTGTGCAAGGAGCCATGGATGAAAACAATGATGAATGAAATTTTTTCAGATGCTATGTTGGCATAATGTAGATAGAGAAAAAGAAAGATTCTCATGCCAAGCAGAAACAAACAATTGAGATTCTTATGAATTTTACCTTGATTGTGACAGTAGTAGACTGGAAAGCTGAAATATTACTGACAGGCCTAGTAAAAAGAAGAAGCTTACAATATAGAGAGTTGTGCATGTTTAATCTACCATCTCTACTCTAAACACTTGCCCTCTCTAACCTCTACAACTGAAGGTATGTCAGGTTATGAAGCGGTTGTCTTTGTTCCCATGGCTTTTTCTTCAAGTCTATTGGTACAACCAGTCTTGGTGTTGTCTACTAGTGATTGAAATTGGTGTTGTCTACTAGTATTGGTAAACAAGCCAAAGAAAATTCACTTAATGAATGTGCATGTAGAGAGGCCTAGATGTATAGACGAGTGTCGGTGCTGAAATTGATATATGTTTTTGTCCACGTCTTCAAGGAAACAGATTCTTGTCATCAACATTTTAACTTGTTATATGTAAGTCAAAAGATTAGTTATGTGCACAAGATTTTTCCCGAGCTTATCCACTAGGATTCTTTAGATGAACCCATTCGGAATTAAAAAAAAAGATACAATTCTGTAAAAATGGAAGTGAACTTACAATAGAGAGTTGAACATGTTTGATGTCTTCAGCATCGTAAGAGTGTGTTATTGTGCCACCACTGGCGTCTACCATCTCTACTCTAAACACTTGTCCTTGATTAACCTCTGCAACTGAAGGTATGTCAGGATGCCATCGGTTATGAAGTGGTTGTGCTTGTTCCCATGGCCTTTTCTTCAAGTCTATAGCTACTACCAGTCTTGGACCAATTCCATTCATGGCTCACTAAGTAACTTTGTTGCTTATATTATATATAAGGACACACACACACCAAAGCAAGAGTCTTATACTATTGCCTGAAATTGCAATTAATCTCTATAGTCAGCTAGAGAGATGAGTGGCAGATTCTTGTTAGCCAGAGGATAACATTTCTGCACTAAGCTTATCAACTGCTGGGATTCTTTTAGATAAGTCGGTCCAACCCAGTCCCAGAAAAAACAAGATACCAAATAAAATTTGATTAACTATAAAAGAAACAAACAAATCATAATGCAAATACTAGAAAACAACTTCTTTTTTTTTTTACATCTGAATTACAAGTAAAACAAGTAGTATCTTCTGGTCTCTTCTTATTGCCAATCAATCAGAACACTTGTTCTTCTTCAGCATTGTTGACACGTTCACATTCATCAATCCATTCGCTGTAGATATCAATAGCCTCTGTCAAGTGATGGATTTTAGTGCTGTAATGCGCATCACAGATACAACATACTGCTGTTCCAATTCTAAGCTTCTTATCTATGGCACATTCGACACCATACATATGATTACAGAACGGACAGGAAAATACTTTATCAAGCTTCTCCAATCTCTTCTTTGGTGCTGGCTTTGTCCTTGACTTCTTTCTTGCCATTATTATTCTCAAAACTCAAAACTTTCTTCTGCAACTTTCTCTTTGTCTCTCTCACTTTGCTAGAAAGATATGTGATTCGCATGAGCCCTAAGCATCTACTTTTATAGGCTGAAATAACTTGAATCTCAAGTTTGGATTGCAATTTCGAAACTGGTTAGGATATGGAAACTGTATTCTCGAACGGTTTTGCCTGCTTTCTAAAATTTGTACTGCACATTCCCAGCTATTTTTAGACAATAAATCATTCGAGTCAAGTGACTTGACCAACGTGATGGCAGCAAATTCTCCGTAATGGACAGCTGGTAGTGCCGCCCAAGCCAAACTCGCTCTCTAAAATACCCTTCACTCGATCTTTGAAAGGGGAAGAAGAACTCTAAAGGTAAAGCAAACCAGAGAAAAAATGTCGTCTCGACCGAGTAGAGGGGGATTCAACAATAAATCTCAACAAAAATATGCACCCAAAATTCAGAATTCAAATTCGGGTTCATCTTCTTCCAATCCACCTCCACTCACAACTTCTCTAAGACAAATTCATACCTCAACTTCTTCTTCTTCCTCTTCTGCTTCGACTTCAAATTCTAGGGTTAAAATTGGGGATAATGGAAAGGATTGGGTTGCTAAACAAAGTGCTACTGCTACTGGTGGTAATTATGTACTTTACTTGCCACAAGATGAAGCTGTTGCTTCTGGATTAGGTGCTGAACATGGAGCTTCGGATCCTGTTGAGTCTCAAAGAGCTGTGGACCTTCTTAATAGAGAGTTGTCTAGGTTGCTCAAGTCGAACCCTAGAGATTTCTGGAAAGAAGGTGAGAAATTTTACATTCTGTACACTGATTTATTCCTTTTTGATTCTTGTTATCTCTAAAATTAGATTCGGTATGACCCTCTCTTCAGTTTTGAGCTTTGGTGTGATTGATTTTGAACAACTGCATATGATAATTCAGATGATTTTGTTATCCATGTCCCAAAATCAAACCTTAATTCCCCTAATTGATGATTCATGGTTTTTTTGTACAACATTATGCTTCTAGCTACAGTTTTAGCTAGTGAATTGCTGTGGTAGTGCTTGGTTTTGGGTTGTAAAACTAAGTTTTCCTTTGTACCACTTGTGCCTCCTTGAAACTAAGTTTCAACCTTTTGTGAAATTTTTTTTTGTGAGTTGGTGTATATTAGTAACCACTGCTATGTGGGTGCCAAGGTAGGTTTGACCTAAATCCGAGCGACGATGCAGTAAATTGGGAGCATTTGTAGTGAAATATGGTTACTTATTTCTTGCTTATGAAGGGACACAGTTTTAAGTCACCACAAGAGGGCCTGCTGTGTAGGCCGATTGTTTTGGTTTAGTGTTAAAGTGTCAGAGCAGTGTGATAACAGAATGCATGAAATAGGTAGGGTCTGCTTACGCCATTTGCATGTAAGATATATGTTTGAATTAGTGAATACATGAGGATAGTGTTAGTTTTGATCTTGATGTAAATGACGAAAAGAGCATTGTCTTACATAGTCAGTCAGCTGGGGTGTTTTGATGTGATGTTAGATTGAAATGTAGAAAAGGGTGAGGACTAGCATGTGTAAGTAATGGAGATTGAGAGATATCTTTAAAAGGTGTATGGTGGAAATGACTAATTAGATGCCTCACTGATAAGGGTAGAGATTTTCTACTTTGGCACCACTTTGGAAATAGGTTAGTCTTCCGTGTCTTGAAATAAATTAGTCCAAATGACACACTTGTTCAACTAACTCAAGTGTAAATGGATGTAACTCTTAGCTCAGGGGTTAAAATAGTGAATACAGATATACTACATGGTTACATGGTTAGGATAAACTAGAAATATCTGAATTGAACTGCTCATCTACTCGTATCATTTGTTTAACTGTTTCATTTTTGTATCTGTATATTTACTTAGTTGTTTTATCACTTTATTCAGTTGCCAGCGATACTTCGTTGCATGAATTTCTGGACAGCTTTTTAAAGTTTAGGAATAGATGGTATGACTTTCAGCATCATGGAGCCAAGGGAATAGTGGCTGGAGTCATTGTTGGGGAGTTTGAGTTAAGCCGTCGTGTTTTCATGGTTTTGTACCGCATGTGAGTTTTCTATTCAACTTATCTTGATGGTTACAGAGTTGATCTCAATCGTAGTTACTCATGTAAGGTTGCTGTTAGAATCTGAGTTCCATTGACAAACTTTGTTCCGGGCAGATCTTCCAACAAGGACCCTGGAGCAGTTTCCTCTAATAGCCTGAGCCCGAAAGAGCATGGAGGTGTCCTTCTATCTCCTTCTTTCTTATTTGTGGCATATAATTTCTAGTGTAGCAATCATGTAAATCCAGAAAGTTGTAACCATGTTTAAAATCGTTATTTTTCTATATTGACTAATGGTCAAGGGATCTAAAACATTGATACTTCCATAAGCATAGCAATGTAGTCAACAACTCTTATTCTTTTGTCTAACAAAGGTATTGTTTTGAAGTATATTTCTGTTTTGAAGTTCACCCTAAGCTTAGTTGCCCAAAATAATGAGGCCAAGTGTTAGCAACCATGTAGAATAGCGTTTTAAAATAAATTGAGAAAACTAGATCTGATAAATATGACGAAAGGTGACCTGCTTTTACACTAGCTGTCTGAAGTACTGGTTAAACTATGGTAGATGTGTCGTTTAGTAGCAGACATTTCTTTGGTACATGTTTCTTATACTTCTAGATGTAGCCCTTCTGCAGGAAAAAAAACTGCTTGAAGTGCCAAAGTTAATAGATATCTGTGCCATATATGGACATGAAAATGAGGAGCTGACCAATTTATTGGTAAGCCTTTTGGTTTATTGCTCGTGGTTCAGTTAAAATTTTGTAGGATGGATGATGTCTCAGAATACTTTCCACATGCTTCCTTTCTCACCTCCCACCTCTTTTAACAATTTTTAATATTCAGGTTATGAATGCTATGAAAGCTCAGCCAAGTCTTCATGAAAATCTAACATCAGTTGTCTCTCGCTTCCTACACATTACATACACTACGCATCAGCGCTGCAACTCATCACTAGAGGTATTTATCTAACAAAAAGACCCCCCATGTAAGCATTTCAACAGAAGGTTCGTAGGTGAAAATATATATTCAAGGAAAAGTTTTTCATGGGTTCCATAATTAGCTGTGAACAGGCTCGATTGTCCTGTGGACAGTCTGGAGGTGCTGAAGATATCGACTGTCGTCTCATTTCAGATTTATCAGAGGCAAGTAATCCCTCTTTTCAGATAGTGACAGGGTTCATACAGTTATTTCCAACAATTCTGGAAGAGTTTATATTTTCCCTCCTTTTATAGGTAATGGACCTCCTAAATGATGCAGTCGTATCACTTGATGCTTTTGTTAACGCATACAAACCTGCAGCGTTGTACTTCTCTTGTCTCGCTGAAGCGAGGTAATGTATACAGGCTGATGTTTTTTGAAATTTATGCATATCTATAGGATTATAAACACTGAACGGAAAGTATCCTCTAAGAATACCTCTTGAAAATGCGGTACATTTAAAGGGTAACAGTTTCCATCATTATATGAGTTTCTTTCCTCCCAAGTATCAGGCAAAGTGCATTTTGATTTACTTTCAGATGTTAATGTTGTGTTCCTGGGCTTTTTTAGTGATGGAAATGGGGAACTGCTCAGTACCCTGGCAAGATTGCATGATTCGTTGTTACCATCTTTACAAAAAGGCCTTAGACATATTTTTTCATCTGGAACGAAGGAGACTCAAGACTCAATCAGTGACAAACTTCCAAATCTTGCCATTGGTTTGAAGATGCTGTCGGTCAGACTCATTAGTTTGGGTTGGAAACTACTGGAGTCCTGTTACTTGAGTGATGAATTGTTTGAAGGGAGCCTTCCTCTTCCGCATCTCACAAAGATGTTTCCTGCTAAAGTTGATGATCCTGGAATCAGAGGGGACATATTGGTTCAAACATTCAAAGAACTTAATGAAGAAGTTTCGCACCATTTCTGGGAGAACAAGAACAGTGGGACATTTCTTCAGAATGTTGAGAAGTATTACAAGATACTAAGCAGACTCAACGATCTCCGATCTCTAGGTAAAAAGCTTCTCGAAGTAAAAGTTTATGCATGTTTCAATCAATAAGAAAAAAATCATGCATGTTAAAACTTATATTATGTATGTGCTTAGTTTTCCATGGATCAAACTGCATCACTAGTATCATTATCCTTTACCGTGAATGATTTTGTTAATGCGAAGTATCTGTTGTTGAAAAATATGGCATGCAGGATGGATTTTCATTGATGAAGAACAGTTTCAGTATATATCTCTTATCGCGGCGCCTAATTTTCCACCCCAGACTATGAATAATAGGGAGTCTGTGCCAATTACTACGGGTAAAAGCATGCAGATGGATGACGATGCTGCAGTTACAGAGTCCAAGATCAGTCAAGTAAAAGACCTTTTCCCTGATTATGGCAAAGGCTTTCTTGCTGCCTGTCTTGAAGTCTATAACCATGATCCAGAAGAGGTGATTCAGAGAATATTAGAAGGAACTCTTCATGAAGATCTACAATCCCTGGATATTTCATTGGAGACAATGCCAACCCCCAAGTCTTCTCTATCTAAGAGCAGGAATGACAAAGGGAAAGGAATTCTTATAGAACATACTAGCAAAACCTCTACAAATGTTGTCAGTCAAGTGCAGGAACAGCGCCCTGAAGTATCTTTATCTTCATTTGGGCGATTCACCAGAAAGTCCAGGGTTGATTCCATAAACTCCAAACCCCTGGATTTGAGAGTTGACGAAGACACTGCTAAGGCTGCAATTCTTGCTTCACAATACGAATATGAAGATGAGTACGATGACTCTTTTGATGATTTGGGTTTGAGTTTTGTGGAACCTGGATTTGAAGAGGCGGAGACTTTGAGAGATAGAATTAGCTCATCCATCCCAGAAAAATCTTTGGGAGGAGACGTCGAAAGACCTGGCCAAAGTAAGTCCGGTGGTGGTGCAAAATGGAATACCAAGAAGACCCCACAATTCTATGTTAAAGATGGGAAGAACTACAGCTACAAAGTTTCAGGTTCAGTTGCAGTGGCAAATTCTCAGGAAGCTGCATTACTAAATCAAACCCAGAAAGAAACGATTTATGGGCTCGGACGTGGTGGCAACCTTCCAGTTGGGGCAGTAAAAGTGATGAACGAGTTAAATTACCACCAGCAGAAACAGTCGGACGAAGGTAGAAATCCACCAAATACGTGGGGCAGGGGAAAAAGAGGAGGTGGTGCTAATCCCCATCAACAAGACTCTAGAGGTGGGGATACAAGAGAAAGTGGAAATCCAGAAAACATCAGTAGGGGGAGGGGCGGAAGAGGAGGTGGTGCTAATCACTATCAACATCAACAGGGTTCTAGAGTAAATAATTCCGAAGCAAGAGGAAGAGGTGGTGGTGGTAGTCACTATCAGCATCAACAGGATTCTAGAGTAAGCGGTCCAGAAGAAAGTGGAAATTCAGAAAATTCCGGTAAGGGGAGAGGAGGAGGTGCTAATCACAATCAGCACCAACAGGGTTCTAGAGCAAGCGGTCCCGAAGGAAGTGGAAATTCAGAAAACTCAAGTGGGAGTAGGGGAGGGGGAAGAGGAAGAGGAGGCGGTTCCAATCACAATCAACAACAGCAGGACTCCGAATTTGAGGATTCAGGGGAAAATGGAAATGCAGAAACCCCCAACAGTGGTAGAGGTAGAGGAGGAAGAAGAGGAGGGGGCAGGCACAATCATCACAGGAAGGATCAGGCAATGAAGAAGCACTTTGCAGGATTAGGTCTTTGACTTTTAACTATGGAGTTTTGAATATTCACTTCCACTTCTGAAATTTTGTTAGGCTACGAGTTTTTTTTTTCTTTTTTGAAAGTTCAACTTCTTACAAACCAAAAAGATTACAGGAGGTTTTCAGTTCTGTTGGTTGCCCTTATTTCAGTTGAAAGACTTGAAATATGGGAATCCCTCACAGATTCTGTTCCTCAGTTATTGTAACATAACTGACATTGGAGAGAAAATCTAAATCAAGTGCAGAAAAAATAGGTATTTTGGCATGGCAATCCATTGTTGTTTGAGAGTTTTGTTTCCTGGCCTCCTTTGGCAGTGTATTACCTGATTATTATTTCTATGACTATGCAACACCCCGAAAAAATAAGAATCCTATTATTGGGGCTTAGAAAGTCTTGGTCTTTTGACCATTTTGAGGCTTAAATGCTTTGGGGAGGTAAAAAATGGTTAGGGGGACTCAAGATATATCAAAAGTCAAAAACACCCCTACCTAAATTTCACTATTCAATAAAAAAAATAAAAATCCTAAATCCTCTCATTTACAAATCATGATGATCATGATTTCATCATGATGAATATCATTAAAAAACAAACTAAATCTAATATTTTCTCCCCATCCTTCTCTTCTCATTCATAAATTGTGATAAAAGATGATGATCATAGTTTCATCACGATGAGAGCGATGATCATAAAGAAAACCCAAAACTATTATAATAAATTCATAGATATAAAGATGGTGATCATCATAAAAAGAACAAACTAAGAAAAACCATAATTTATTTTTTCTTTTAAATGGTTAAAAAATATGATTCCCTGAATTTCGGATAAAAAATAATAATTCTGAAGGTGTTTTCGGCTGGGAATCTAAGAACTCCCAGCCGAAACTACATTTTACGGATTAGTTATCCCAACCGAAATTAGTTTTCTGATTTTTTGGGGTTTCCAGAATCAATTACGGCTGAGAAAACCCAGCCTTAACTGGTCCTAAAAACAAAAACAAAAAATCATAAAAATGATTTCGGCTAGGAATTCTTTATTTCCCCGCCGTAAATAAAGAATACGGCTTGGGACACCATCATTTCCCAACCGTTTTTCGTTTCTACGGCTGGGTCGACAAATTATTCTAGCCGTAACCGCACTTTCGGCTAGGTTATGAAAACAAAAAAAAATCGAAAAATCTTTCGGTTGGGAAAACCAAGACGAAATATGGACTTTCGGTTGGGTCGACAAACTATCCCAACCGTAATATTGATTCACGGTTGGGAATCTAAGAACTCCCAGTCGTAAACATCTTCAGAAACTATTTTCTTATTACCCAAAATTCATCGAATTGGATTTTTTTAGTCATTTAAAACAAAAATAAATGGTGGGTTTTCTTATTTTTTTTCTTTCTATGATGATCATGATATTTGAATGAGAAAGAGTAGGAGAAAAAAATAGTTTTGGGTTTTCTTTATGATCATCATCCTCATCATGATGAAATTATGCTCATCATCTTCATCAAAAGTCTTGCTTAAATCACTCATTTCCAAAAAAAATCCCCAATTTTTTTTCCTCTTCTTCGCTTCCCTCTGATTTTTGTTTGTTTTGATTGCATATAACTTAAAGAGATGAATTAGTCTTAATTAATTTGATAATCATGATTAATAATGTTAATCAAGTTTATTATCTAAAATCATATGGGGTCATATTAGTCTTTATATAAATATATGATGAGGGGTGTCCCAATTGATATGTGGTGACCCTAGAATGCCCCAAAAAGCTTGACTTTCTAAGCCCCAACAATAGAGTTCAAAAATAAACACAAGTTTCCAGGATCTTCAAAGCTTCGTTCGTAGTGGCTTGATTCTTCCCCCTTTGCAAAATTTATAATCTTCGACAATCTCCTTAAATCTAAAAATCATGAGGGTTTATATCCTGCTGCTTCTATAAGAGTTGAAGCTTCTCTCTTCAAGGTTGTCTGCAACGAGTTTTCATAGCTTCACCTATATCATTAAGAAATACTATACCATATCCTACATTTAAATTTATTTATTCGAGAAGCATCAAAGTTTGACTTAAACTATGTTAGGGTTCTAAACCTTTACACTGAATATAAACTGCAAAAGAACTTGAAAACAGGGGATAAAACCTTTTGTTCTGGGGCGAGCATCCTCTGCTTTGTAGAACAAACTGAATAACTTCTTAATATTGATAACTGACTGCTTACAAGTTCAGTCCTGAGCTGTATATAGCTGAAATAACTTGATAATCAAGCAATTAACTAAAGAAACTTGTAAAACTAGGAAACTGAATGCTAAATACGTAAGGAAAACAAATACTAAGCAAATAAGATAATTTTAATAAAAGAAGTAGGAGTTGGCATCGCAACATCCCACCCTTCCTAAAACAAGGCTTGTCCTCAAGCCTCTAATTGTGGAAAGCGCGCAATAAGATCATAAGCATATTCCCAAGTTGCATCATCTTTAGAGTGACCCTTCCATTTGATCAACCACTTTGTAGCATCTCTGTTTCCCTTCTTATACATCTGCTTGTCCAAGATTTCTTCTGGCTCCCATTTATCATAATCAATAATGGCAGGAAATGTGGCTTCAACAGCCGTAGTAGGACCTAACTTCAGTTCTAACTGTGATACATGAAAGACTGGATGTATTCTACTAGTGCTAGGCAAGTCCAGTTTATATGCCACAGTTCCAATTCTCTCAAGAAATTTAAAGGGACCATGAAATGAGGTGATAGATTCGAAAAAGACTGATTAGCAATTGTTATCTGCCTGTAAGGTCGGAGACGGAGATAAACAAAATCATTAACTGAAAACTGGCGTTCAGTTCTATGAGAATCAGTGTATTTCTTCATTCGATCCTGCGCATCATATAAATTAGACTTAAGCATCTTGAGTGTGTGATCTCTGGCACGTAAGTTTAAATCCACATCATTCACAGGGGTGGATCCAGGCAAATAAGCTAAAATTATTGGTGGACGACGGCTTTAAAGAGCTTCATATGGTGTCATCTTAATGGCAGAGTGGTAGCTAGTGTTATACCACCATTCGGCCCATGCTAACCATTTAAACCAATCTTTTGGTTTCATTTCTGCAAAGCATCGAAGATAACATTCGAGTGTACGATTCGTGACTTCTGTTTGACCATCACTCTGTGGATGATAAGCTGAGCTCTTGCATAGTTGTGTTTCTTGCATTGCAAAATAGGCGTCCCAAAAATTGCTCATGAATACAGGATCTCTATCACTTGTGATGGTCTTTGGCATTCCATGAAGGCGTACTACCTCTTTAACAAATAAGTCAGTTATCGTACTAGCAGAAAAGGGATGAGACAAGGCAACAAAGTGTGCATATTTTGTCAAACGATCAACAATTACAAAGATTGAACTCTTACGATTAGAAAGTGAAAATCCGTCGATGAAATCCATAGAAATGTCAATCCAAATATCTGAAGAAATTGGTAGTGGACTCAATAGACCAGGAGGAGCCACAACTTCGGTTTTATTGCGTTGACAAACTTCACATTGTTGAATAAATTCTTTAATGTAATTCTTCATACCAGACCAGTGAAAACTTTTCTGTAATCTTTTAAAAGTTCACAAATAACTAGAATGTCCACTCAATGGAGTAGAGTGAAAATCATGAAGAAGTTTTTGACACCATTCTGAAGAAGAAGAAACAACCACTATTCTTCCCTTATAACGCAACACTCCATTGACGTATGAATAATGACGTTTACTATTAGGGTCTAGCTGCAACTGATCAATTAATGCACGCAGATTCAGATCATTAAGACATTCTGCAATGATGTCATGAACACCAGTAAAAATTGGTGTACTTAATGCCAATAATTGAGGGTTAACAAGTCGATACAAATCATCTGCAGCCTTGTTTGATGATCCACTGCGATAAATGATTTCATAATCATAACCCAATAATTTGGAAACCCACTTCTGCTGCTCAATCGAAGAAAGAAGTTGCTTCAAAAAATACTTCAAACTTCTATGATCTGTATAAATCTTGAAATGTCGACCAAGCAAATAGGGTCTCCATTTGTTTACTGCAGAGACAATGGCAAGCATTTCTTTGTCACAAATAGATAAGTTGAAATTCTTACCAGATAAGGGATTACTGTGAAAAGCTACAGGTCTTGCAGATTGCATTAATACAGCACCAATACCACCACCAGAAGCATCACACTCTAAATAGAACTCTTTTGAAAAATCAGGTAGTATAAGAACATGAGGAGTAGTTAGAGCATGTTGTAGTGATTTGAAAGCAACAATGGCTTCTTCTGTCCAAGTAAATGCATCCTTCTTTAGTAGCTGGGTTAAAGGAGCACTAATTTTTCCAAAATCTTTCACAAATTTTCTATAATAGCCGGCTATGCCCAAAAAACCTCGAAGTTCTTTAATTGAAGAAGGGATCTTCCATGAAAGAATGCTTTGTATCTTTTCTAGCTCCACAGAAACTCCATCGGATGAAATCAAATGACCAAGGTAACCGACAGATTATTGTGCAAAAGTACATTTAGATTCTTTAACGAACAGTTTATGAGTCCGTAGTAAATCAAAAACCAATTCCAGATGCTTGAGATGATCATCAATAGTCTCACTGTACATTAGAATATCATCGAAGAAAACCAGTACAAACTTGCGTAAGTAAGGCCCGAATATATGATTCATTAAACCTTGGAATGTTGCTGGAGCATTTGATAATCCAAAGGGCATGACCAAAAATTCGTAGTGGTCATCATGAGTACGGAAAGTTATCTTTGGAATGTCAGCTTCATGTACACGAATCTGGTGATAACCATAGCGTAAATCTTGGTAAAGACTTTCTTACCATGTAATTCATCCAACAATTCATCCACTACCAGAATTGGGTAACGATCTTTTATGGTTATCTTGTTAAGAGCACGGTAGTCAATACACATACGCCATGAGCCATCCTTCTTTCGAACCAAAAGAATAGGTGAAGAAAAAGGGCTAGAACTAGGCCTTATGAACCCATCTTGTTGCAGCTCACCCACGATCTTCTCAATTTCATCTTTTTCAAAATGTGGGTATCTATAAGGGCGTACATTCACAGGTCCAGCTTCAGGCAATAAGGAAATTTTATTATCTTGTAATATTTCTGCAGGCAATGTTGTTGGAGTAGAAAAAATATCACTGAAATTTGAAAGCAGTTGCTGAATTCTAGGCGACAATGATTATTTGGCGGCATAATAATTTAATGCAACTAGTTCCAACAGAATTGCATAACTTTCTGTAGATAATAAACGTTGCATGGGTGATACGTCCATAATCATTATAGCTGATGATTGGTTACCAGTTAAAATAATGGCCGTGTCATTAATACTAAACTGCATAGTCAATTTATCAAAGTCCCAAATAATTTCCCCCAAACGTGCGCAGCCATTGAATTCCCAAGACTGCATCACAACCACTAATCTCCAACAAATAAAAATCAACAGAGAAAATTGTACCTTGTAACTGAATAGGGACAGTACAAAAGCCTTTAGTGGTTAAGTGACCACCATTACCCACAGTGACATGTAAAACAGCATCAGAAGACGAAACTGCAAAACCACATTGCTTGGCTACACTGGGATTCAAAAAATTATGTGTAGACCCTGAATCTATGAGAATTGTTAGAGGTCGAGCCTTGGAATAACCAGTGATACGCATAGTATTGGGAAACGTAGAACCCAAAAGTGAGTTAAGAGATATAGTTGGGGTTGATTCCAAAACAGCAAGATCGTCACTTACTTGTTGTTCTTCAGTGATACGCTCAATTTCAGTGATGCCTTCAGAAGAATGAGGATCCATATCTAAAAGCAAGAAGCCTGACTTATTAGGAAAAATATGTCCAGATTTAAAAGGTGAATCACATTTGAAACAAAGACCTTTCTCACGTTTTTCTTTCATCTCTTCCCATGTTAATTTCTTATATCCAGGAGGCAGATTGAGCTTCTTGATTGGAGTATTCGAAGTTGATGCTTCAGTTCTAAATGGAGGGGGGCGATAAGGTTGTCTTTCTTGAACCTTATTAACTGACGCATAATCCCCTCCTTGATGAATTGCCTTTGTAAAGGCTTCATTCAAAGTTAAAGGCGCAAGTAGCTTAATCACACTACCAATGTGAGGTTTGAGAGATCGAATAAAGCAGCTGATCAAGTATTCCTCTGGAAAGTCGACAAATTTAACAATTTATCAAAAGAAGGTATGTGTTCTTAGACTGTGCCTACTTGATTAATTATACTAATAGCCAGACGAGCATCAACAAACTTCTCAGGCGCAAAACAGGCACGAATATGAGCACAGAACTCTAACCAGGTGACAATTGTGGTTTTAGTTTGCTTCCATCTATACCACACATTAGCATCACCTTTCAAACTAGATGCAGTAATAGTGAGTTTAAGGGAATCATCAGCTTGATGTACATTGAAGTACTGATCAGCATTAAAAATCCACCCATCAGGATCCTCTCCATCAAAGGTAGGAAATTTAAGGTTGATTGTACTGGCTCCGGCAGCACCAATATTAGTATAACCATTGCCACCAGGGGGGGTGGGGGTGGAGGTGGAGGAGGATGTTGATGACCATTACCACCGCCATTATTGGTGTTCAATTGAGGCAAGAATTCAGCAAAAACAGCGCGAAGAGAAGCGGTTAGTTGATTGTTGATAGTTGTTGTAGTTTGTGTAAGCTGAGTGCTGAGAGCATTCGTTAAAGCTGTAGTCATGCTAGTAGTAATAGTTTCCGCTAGAACGGCGTTGTTATCAGTTGTTTCCTGCTTACGAGCAACTCGTTCTTCTTCTCTCTGTTGACGTTGTTCAATAGCCTTGGTCTTTTTCCTCTCATCAGCTTGAACTTGTTGTTTTGCTAAAGCAGTAATTAGGTTATCAATGTTTGTAGACATATCAGTAATACCATCGTTTACTAGCTTCAAATTCTCTGTATAATTTGACCCATTATAAAATTTTTTTTGATAAATTTAGGGTTTGATCTAAACCTTCTCTGATCCAGGTGTTAGGGTTCTAAACCTTTACACTGAATATAAACTGCAAAAGAACTTGAAAACAGGGGATAACGCCTTTTGTTCTGGGGAGAGCAGCCTCTGCTTTGTTGAACAAAATGAATAACTTATTAATATTGATAACTGACTGCTTACAAGTTCAGTCCTGAGCTATATATAGCTGAAATAACTTGATAAGCAAGCAACTAACTAAAGAAACTTGTAAAACTAGGAAACTGAATGCTAAATACGTAAGGAAAACAAATACTAAGCAAATAAGCTAATTGTAATAAAGGAAGTAGGAGTTGGCATCACAACAAACTAATCTTTAGGAGGTGTTGTCCATCCCTACAATTGGTTATAATTAAAATTATAGTAATCTACATTATTTATGGTATTCTACTATTCTCAGATATTAATCCAACATCATAGCGTTCTTAATGATTCAAGGGGGATCAAAAATTTATGTACTTTTATATTGCTAGTAAAGTTTGAAGGCTAGTGTTGGATTTATTTTGGACGATTCTCTTACATATCTCTGCTTTCATATAAACCAACACCTTATAGCCACAACTTCAATAACTCTATTTTCACTTGTATCTGCAATACAAATATAATATAATTCCATGAAATAATATTCTGTATTCAAGTTAATATCCAAGTCTATTACAAGGTAGCATCCATACTGATTTTTGCATAAAAACATTTAAAGAAATGTGTGTTACAGATTCACGGGGATTGTTGTAGGACACACAATCCAAATCAATGTCTTTCATATATAATTTGACCTAGTTTCTTCCCGGTTGGCAGTGCATTGTGCATGCATTTCCATAAAAATATTTTGATTCTCTGAGATATGTATGTGAAGAGTTTGAAACTATGTTAGTAATTGTGTCTATAACAGGTACTTGTGAATCAAATCCTCCTTGCGGTAATATTGGCAATGTAAAGGAAATTATGAGTTCACTTCATCTAGGGCAGATGTATGCTCAATATTACAGTTGCCTAATAAATATTGATCAACAAACATCAATTTTAGGTTTTCAAAACATATTGCAGTTAACTTATATGATTGCTATTTTAGATCATTTTAGGTTATCAACAAAATAATATGAATTAACAAATATCAATTTAAGGTTTTCATAATATTTTGCAGTTAACATAATAAAATTAGGCTATTAAAAATCTAATTTTGTACCACTAGTGCGTTAGATATTCACAAAATAACAAAGACTTCCCACACCCTTAGTCCGAACGAAATTTACAAAAATATTTTTGCCTCGCGAATTTCGACGGTTTCTACAACTGATAATTATACCATAAAAATGTACGTATATATTTCATATGATATAAATCTATATCATGGCTAGAGCTTTTATTACATTTGTTATAAATTTTTTGTTATTTGAATTAACCACTTGATATGATATGATCGAAATTAACATAAGAAATTATATAAGACGAGAGAGTTGTATGTTAAGAATAAGGATATGGCTTTTACCAATGTATACCATGTCAACCGATGCATATTGGTATTTTTTGATACTAATCTAAGTTTCTTAGTTTATTTGTGCTATTTATTCCTTGGTCTTGGTCTATAAAGACCGCATTTGTGTCCTACTGGTCTGGATCGTTAAAAAACTAGAGATAACCTGTGTCGAAATGGCACGCGTTGTAATATTTACCTAATAACATGGTCAAACTTAAATCTAACCGAAATCACCTACAAGATCGTATTATAATAATTAAAATAAAATGGGTAATGCCTCTAACTTAATTATTGCCTCTAGTGGTAATATAGTTGTCCTCTAATGTGTTTTCTAGTTATGCCGAATCCCACACATTTTTAATTAGTCCTTAATAAAAAAAAATTGAAAAGTAGTTCAGATGGTCTTTACATTTGTATGCCATTACCCATACATCCGCTTTTCCTATCATTCCAAAAACGAAAATACAAAAAATTGGAGCGAAAAAGGTCAGCATTTATCTTACATATTAACGATATTTCAGCCCAAAATTTATGACGATATTTCAGTCCAAAATTTATGTGAGCCGTCTTTATTTCCATTCCCCTAAAATTACTGATTTTCTCAAAACTAAGAACGTAACTTCCCTGAAATTCTCATCGATCCTCATTATGTTTTTAGTTTTCACTCCACATGTTAATGAAATTATTCAAATTCTCAAGTGTGGGTCAACTAAATGGATTCCGAATCCGTTTTTTTGATTTTTCATCTCATGTCTACTAAAAAATTTGGTGAAGGCGATTCAACAATTTTATAATCAGATTTGTGATACGTGGTTGAGGAGAAAACATGCACAATTCATTATGTAACTGTGACTCTTTGCATATGTTTATCAATTGAAGTTTTTGGTACATAGGAGTGAAGACGGCGGTTGTGGTTCTTTGCACCAAATATCTTACCAACGTAATTTCTGAAAAAAATATGCTTTGTGCTTTGATTTTTTTCTCATCTAGGCATGCTATAGGATTTTGTTCTTTACAAATGATTTGTACATTTTACAATTTATTTTATTTGATTTTCTTTTTAATGCATGATCTGAATATAAGACAATTGGTCATCATGGATTTTCTCTATATTTTATGCATAGTTCTTCAATGGCTGGAGAACAACTTATATATTCATGCAATTTTTTACGTTTAAAGTGATTCTAATATGTTGTAAAAGTATATTTTCAAAGTAACAATTGTAAATCCAAAGCATAGAACATCAAAAACCTTAGGCTAAGCATGCTCGCTCTATCAAAAGAAATCACAACTGCTCAATTATAATCCTTAAAATAATTTCTATTCAAGGCAAAATATCATAAAAGAAATTGCAAAAATCATTAAAAATAGAAATATACCACTTTATTGAAACAATGACTTCCTACTTCACCTTAGCTAGGGGGTTTAGCTACTCGTATTAATCACTTGCTCGAAATATTGGTTCATAGACCAAAAGTTGATTAAAAGAGAAAAAAATATAATTAAGGAATCTGCAACTTTTATAAGCATTGCAGAACAGTTTGTACAGAGAAACCCTAAAATAAGTGTAGCAAGCCTGAAGATAAGCGCTAATGAGTTTGAATTATAAAGAAAAGACCACCGAAAGAAGGACTCCTACTCTATCTGCGGCTGGCCTATCTAGTCTAATGTTCTTTAGTATATTCTTATTTTTTTTCTTGTGTATCTCTCTGCAACTCGACTCTTTTCTCTATGCAGTCTCTCTAAACTATCCCAAAGTGTATGTGTCCCTCGTTGGGACTCCAAACAACCTTTTTATAGCGAACAACCCGATCATAACTCAATAAAATTGTTTTTTTTCCTTTATCCGGAAGCTACAAAATTTCTATTCTTCTCCCAATCTTTTCATGCTTTGAATTGAGTTGTCAACACTCCAAATAAGGTAAACTAACATCCCGAATATAGCTAAACTCTACGGAATCAAGCAAACTCCCTATATAGAATTAACAGAACCCCATAATATTGTTCCTCCTATGTTTTGCTTAAATCGAAAAATTTGCTCTTATCTCCTCGAATCTGAAAGACATAGATTTTCTTGTTTTATCGAAACATACATATCCCAATCCAACTTGACAATCAAATCCGACTAATCTCACGCAAAACCAAATCCAGGAATTCATAGATGAGCTGGTTAATTTCCCTGCCAAAAAGTAAGCTTTAAACGGGGAAGAAAGAGATGTGCCCCTTATCCATAGTAGGGGTAATAGTTGTCCTGGGGTGCCGTTGGAGTGACCCTTATCCAAAGTGTAGATGCAAATAACACTTCCTCCGGGTGCCTTTAACAACTTTTCGAGCCAATTTTCCTAAAAATATCTACACACACATAAAACACCATAATAAGTACAAAAAAGAGCCCTAACAATATATAGAATCAAGAAAAGTCAGACACAAAAATGTGTCTATCATTAATATCCCAAACTTCTTTACATATTGATTGACTTCCTAAAAGGACACCCACGTATTTTATAGGAAATTCAGAAGAAGCACGCCCAAAAGAAGCACTGCGACGCTCTCCATTATGCAATTCACCAATACCAACTATTACACTTTATCAAAATTTTATTCCAACCAGAAATCAATTCAAACCCCAGAAAAATATTTTTAAGATTGTTCACTTGTTCATCAATTTTATATATGAAATCCAATCAATTCATCAAAAAATTGGAGATAATTATAACAATACGTTTTCAGTAAATTTGAAACCAGATACTATACGATTTTTATCAATTATTTTAAACGTTAAGGAGAGGACTTCAACAATGAGAACAAATAAAAAATGAGAGATATGGTCCCATTGTCTGATTTATTTCTGACTTCTAAATGTTTTAGTAGCTTCAACATTTATAAAAACTGAAAATCTAACATACATAAGCACCATTTTATCTAGCTCTTCCAAATATGTTTAAAACCAAATCTTTGCAAAGTGATAGTAATGAATGCTAGTTTACATTGTAAAATGTTTTCACAAAATACACCTGTAAAATATTTTATACTTGTTTTCTCTGAATCTAAAGTTTATTAGCTCAGCTGCAATGAGGATATATACTATCGCATTTCATCTTTCGTGTACAAATAAACGAACATCGGGGTCTCATGTAAACACTAGTGATCTAGGAAATATAGGACCATTTCTAATGCTCACCCTCAAACTCGATATGGGTTGAGATACGGGATTAAGGCTGAAATGATTCATTTTATGGAGGATTATATTTTATAAATACCAATGAGATACAAATTTAGGGTTAAGGTTTCTCTTTCTCACTTCTGTAACACATTTTTTCTCTATCTTCACTCTCATTTAGAGGTCTACTATGAATGATGGAAAGTGAAAACAAAAAGTCAATGAAGTTATTGATGTTGTTGATTCTGCTCCTAATGAAGACCTTAGGTTCTTGCTTCATCAAGTGTTGTCATAACTCCTAAGCAAGATCTTCAAGATGTTATACATATTGAAGCTACTTTTGTACTAGGAAAGACTATTTATGAGATATTTGAATTTACTCTTGTGACAAAGAAGACTCTTGATGAGATTAAAGATGAGTTGAATGTCTCAGATGGACAACGTCTTGTTAATCGATCAGATTAAATAAGAACTAAAGATCCTAGATTGAAACCGGTTGCTTTTTAAGATTTAGGATGAGTTTAGGGTCTCAGATGGACACATCGTCGTTAATGAGGTATAAAAAATACGAACAAAAGTTCAAGCATCAAGACCAGTTGCTTGCAGCATTTAAGAATGAGCTTAAAGTCTAGGATTGATCTAAAATCTTGGTTATGGTGAAGGTTGAATAATGAAATAATTGTTCAAGTAATAACACTTTTATCTATGATATATCTAATTGTTATGTTATCACTGTATTTTTATTTTATTTTTCCTCGGGTTGGGGGGAACCTCTTGGATTTTCCCATTGCCACCAGCCCTATAATAGGTATGATCGCAACAAACTAGAATGCATTGTTGTATTTGCATCATTGCAAGATAATAAATCTTCTATGCATTATGTTCTGTGTATTATGATGATAATTTGTTCGGATGGAATCAACTGAAATAGTTTCTGAGCAGCGTGTTAATGCTGCTACTGACCTACCACCAGAAGGCTGTGTTGATGGCCAAACATGCATTAGTTCTGGTGGGACATTCGCTACATAATTGATGAAGTTGAATTTAAGGTTTTTTTGTGGAGACAAGAAGGAATTACACAAAATCAATCTTTTTATGGAAATGAAATATGCAAGTGAGAAAAATCTGGGAATCAGAGGATTAATCCAAGGTAAGAAAATTCTTGACTTCAAAGTTTTGGTTCGTCCTTTGTTTTTCTTTTTGTGATAATGAATACGTATGTTTAAAATATACTCGAGTATTTATTTTTCGTCTTAGTTGTATATCTTAGTGGTGATGGCCTAGAAGACATACATGGGGGCATATGTTGAAGACATTGATTCTTCTACAAGGTTTCCCTATAGACTAACTTATCGAAAAGAACAAGAAAGAAAATGAAAAGCTGGTTACAAGTTGAAGATCAAGAAGATAATAATGACAGGTTGTGGGAAATTCAAAACTTATCGTCTTAGATTGAAGTCATTTTCTCAAGAGTGAAGCTTCTTTATGTTGAAGTTCTTTAGCATGTACGTGGTTTCTTTTTGATCACACATGAAAAAGAAAGAAAAAAAAGAAAAAACAAACAAAGAAAAGAGAAAAGAGACAAAGATGAACTAATAATTTTCAAATCTAGTTTCTGATTTTCTTCAACTCATGATTTTCATTCTTTGATATTTATGTGTCGATAATGTGATAATTTATTGCTGTTTATTTGGATTATCACAGTAGAAAATATTAATATGGATAATCTTGATAATATATCACTTTTTAATTGATTGGAACTTATTATCATGATGCCTCTCTCTCTTCATTTGTTGAAATCCAACTTTCATCCGTCGAAAATAATCTGAATCTACAGTTGAATGTTTAATCCGCGACAACACCTTACCTTTGTAAACATCGAGGTGTCAACCTAACGGTTAAGATGATTGCAGAAGGTAAATCCTTATCTACTTGATGACATGCTTATTTTACGTTGCTCGGTTGTTTTATAATTTTACCATATACGTTTTCTTTTTTTACTGTTTAAGCGTATGCTTACATGGCCGTACGTGTGACTCAGGCGTGTAACAGGGTCCATGCATAGGTAACCACTTACACAATGGTTGAATGCTTGCTCCATATATCGGCTATGTGTGGCAATATCACTTGGTTACTTTATATATATGTAGTTAGAACCGGTTTATATTAGAACTATTTTTTACTAGCTAATCAAGTTATTTGGTTACTTTATATATATAGTTTTGTACATGGTTAAAAGAAGTGCAGTTCATGAATTTATTGAATTTATATTCTTGAACATGATATGCCAGAGATTTGTATGTGTACAAGGGATAATGAGTCTTAATCGAGTATCTTATGATCATAATGATGTGTTATTATGGAAGCATAAACATCTTATATATCAAAGAAAAACAAATCTACACTACCAACTCCCTATAATCTATACTTATATCTAAGCCAGTGAAAAGATTCACAACCAATTACCATCTTCCAAGCAACACAAATGCATAATTTTTGTGTATTTCTTTTTCCCCAGGCTATCATATTTCTTTGTTTTTTAGTTCCATCAGGTAAGAAAAGATAAGAAGCAAACTCCTCCATCTTGTGCAAACTTTTCATTCAGCTTCTTTGCTAAAGAATACGAACTTATCGATCACCTCTAAGTCACTATGAAGGGTTTGACTACAGAAGAAAAAAATTGATTCTTATAACAGTACAAGAAATTAGAAAATTACTACGGCCTTTTCCAAAAAATAAATAATGAAAACCCTAGTATGAGGCTACTTACTTTGTTAAGATTATCTCAAGAATGCTAACATCATTTGGAATTTTTATTGTATTGTAGTACTATAACATCAATTTAAGGTTTTCAAAACCTTAAATTGATGTTTTTTAATTCATATTTATTAGTGAACTACAATATGTTTTGAAGTTAGTGGTTTTCCCAATCTGGTGTATAATTTCACCCTGTCATCCTTGCAATTTAACAGCCATGTGATATAAAATTGTATGAGAGTTATTATATCGAGATTAGTAAAGTAATAAATGTATGCCTAAGTATTTTTCACCTAAACCCATTTGCTTCAGCTGAACTCTAGAGAATATTAGTGACAGTGCTCGAGAAGCAGGTGAAATGTATTTACTAAAGAAAATATTTTATAAATATTTACCATCTGTCCTGAAACTAAGGAAGACATACAAAAGTTTTTTTAAGTATCGAGAAAAAATAAACTGTCGTCGGCCAAGAATATCAAAACTCTGATTGAATTCGTTCGAATAAGAACAAAATATTGTGTACCAATCAAAGCAACTGACCAATACAAAAACAGATAAACATTATCAATAAAAGAATGAGAATGTAATTTTATGATTTAAGTTGTAGTAATACTTGAATAAAGGGTGACATTATCATGGCTAAGCCATAAAATTAACTGAAGAGAAACATACTACTTGTAACAAGTGTTTCTACTGAGTTGATAGAATACAAATGACATAACAGTTTATCGGCACGAAATGCTAATAATAGTTATGTTATTATCGAAGATTATTTGTTTGATCAACAAATGGAGAACGACACTCATAGTGAAGACAATTATCGAAGAAGACTATAATTATTATTTCTAACTATTCTTGTTTTGTTTCCATTAATATGTTTTTTTTTGTCTTATACTTACCTTCTTATTTTTGTTATGACCAGGATATCATAACAGGGTATGGTTTCAATTTGTACAATTATATTGAACCTTATACCCACGAGGGCATATATATATATATGTTAGTTTGTACTTTTTGGTAAGTACGGAAAGGTGAGAACCATGAATCCGTGAATTTTAATAATAATTTCAAATTCTATTTCTTTTTTATGGTATTAATGGTTTTAATACTTGAAGCAAGAAAATTCTGCATCCCTGAAGGATGGCGTAAATTTGATTTCTCTTGCTTAATAACCTCGTGGAAATTTATAGTTATTCCACCAGAAGTTTTTATATTGTATGACATTATATGGACACAAGGTGCACTCAGCTAGTCTGTTGTTCCCAAAAATGACCCGTAAAAAATTCTTTTGGTTTCTATTAGTGGTCCCGGAGTTGACCTATAATTGATATTTAGGAAATTTTTCCATTAAGAATATGTCCATTTGTTGATATTGATACCATGCATGTTTCCTTTATTTTAAGTTTTGTTTCTTTTAGTTACATATTTTGTAATAATGGATTCTCGAAATAATCCACCGAATGTTGTTAATCCCATAAGCGGTCTGACATTGAATTTGTGATTTCCTATAGTAATCCAAATATTATGGATTATAGCAGTAATCCATAAAATTATGGCCCCAGAAATGGTTTACCTAAATAGTTTGATTGCAGGAATAAAAAATAAAATTTTAGGTTCCCGAAGTGGTTACTAAGTGTTTCTAGTAATGCATTATTATTTTTCTCTATAATAAAACCAATTTTCTGAACTAATAATATTTTAAAACCTTGTGAGGATTAAGGGAATTGTGAAATAACATTTCAGGTTCGAAAAATATGATAGAACGATACAAAATGATCATGTAAATACTTCACCGAAACTGAAGTATCTGTCAAATAAGGATATGAATTATGTATTGTGTTCATTGAGATATTTTGTCTTTAACTTGCATTAACAATGGCAGGATGGTAACTCATTGAATAACCAACATTCCTACATAGGATTTAAGGTGACACTTTTAGGGCGTATTCACCCTGCATTATGGACAACTTCTAATACTTTAGGGTACTGATAGATGCATCCACTGGACAATATCTTGTTTATCTTTTATTAACACATAATGTTGCGTTTTCCAAACTGCTTAGACAAATTGTTTGGTTACATAACCATTTTATGGACTTTGTTATTAAGTTCATTTATCTTGATGGTCAATTTACAGAATTTTGATGTTTTGCCTTCATTTGGTGTTATATCGAGCAGTAAATAAGTACATGTGCAAACTCATCATGGTATGACTGAGTTCTTTATAGAGCATCTTTAGTCTATTGCTCAACCAACTGTATACCATCAATATTTTGGGAAGCAACCTTATATTTCTTATTTACGTGTTTTGTCCATAGCGTCACCTAACTATATATCTTGGTTTCAGTTCATAAGAAATTTAAAACATTGAAATGGTAATGTCTTATTGCATATGAGATTGTATTCCCGTTGTTTGGGGGATAAGGTAAGTATTAGAGCATTGTTCGGTCAAACTCACAAGTTTTGTTATGTCAAGCTTGTTGTCAATTTTAGTTGATCAAAAGTATGTCTTGATTTATAGTCTTCTAAAGTCAGTCTCGGAGTAGGAAAAGAACATGGTAATTGAGTATCAGAATTCACCAATAATTGAGGAACTGAAGACGGTGTCAAAGGAAATTTTGTCAACTAAGGTGTGTGAAGACTGACTATACTATTTACTCATATTATCTACCATTCTATCTACTCGGATATGTCATATGACTTCAGTGTTATAATGAACATTGCAAAAAAGAATGCAAACTAAGGAGTATGTCAAGTTAGTTCCTAAATTTCACGAACAATTTTACCAGTTCAAGCGAATGTTTAAATATAAAAACTTGATTTTTTAATATCTCAATTAACTCACACACAAGAACTGATTTTCTCAGTTCATGAACTGGTCGACTTTGAGATAGTTGATTTATCATGTTTCACAAGAACTGTACTATTTAATTCAGTACACACAAACTGATGTGTTCAGTTCGCAAACTAGTTGATTTATCATGTTTCATGTACACTTTTTATTTTCAAATACACAAACTGTTTTGCACAGTTCGCGAACTTTTCAATATAAAAACTCCAAAGTGAAGAGACGACTAATTAGTTCACAAACTGTTTTGACAGTTCACAAACTGATTTCTTCTTATGACAAATTAAGCTTGTCGGTTTTAGAACTACTTAACCGTGAATCTCTGGAAAACCATATGTTGCACTATGGTTGCACACATATTATTTTTAATTCAAAGTAAACTTCTCATATGCTTTCATGCATAATCTGCATAGAGAAGTTTCACTTACTTGGTAGTTCTATACAAAGCAATAGTTCACGAACTTAGATTTGTTTGTAAGCCACCAAGGTTGTTCATCAATATATATAGAGGAATCCCTGCACGGTAGAAACTTAATCCCGCCACTTATGTGTCCTAGTTACAAATTAGAGTCTCTAAAAACTTAGGCTTCCTCTGGGAACTGTATTACGACTTTGAAAGACTTCACTAAGGGATTCGTGAAGCCCGGTCAGACCATCTATTACCTAATAGTTTTTGTTATTTGGATCTTGTTCTTATTGATCTTTTAAGTTCTCGAAACTTTAGATCAGGAACTTAATTGATATAAATCACAAAGTACTCTCCCTCTCAGACTTTGTGATTTCACAAGATAGATATCTAAATCACTTCTGATTTGATTTGTTTAGATTGTTCTTGTGAAGTAGAATTGATTAGGCATCTGTATAACTTTCAAAGAGAATAAGTTTAACCCAATCATAAGTGTGCTTGATATATTGTTTTCTTGAAAATCCCTAATAACATATGAATTTCCATACCTTGATTGAATATCCTTTTAAGGAAATCAAATAAGCTTTTTGTTAGAGGAAGAATAGTTATAAAAGTCTTGTCTTAGTTTGAAGCAACTTCTAGGTCTGTAAAGGACGTTCGTTAGAGTAATCATATTGCTTAGGATCTTGCAAGATCCGAGAGACGTAAATGAGCGTAACTGAAGCTGAATTGCTTGTCGGCTCGATTCGATCTCAACTACATTTCAGTCTGAGTCTGATAGTAGGCTAGTGTCTATAGTGGATTCATACATTGTGGTGCTCTAGTTCAAGACTAAGTTCCGGGGGGTTTTAGCTTTGCAGTTTTCCTCGTTAACAAAAATTTTGGTATCTTGTGTTATTTATTTTCTGCGTTATATTGTTTATCTTTATAATAAAAATATCACAAGTAGCACATTAAAATATTATAGATAATTTAAAAGAATAAAAACTGTATAGATACTACAAGATTAACTTTTGAGAATTTGTATGTTGAAAGAAAGATTACAAGACTTGTTCTTGTTGAAATTTAATTCGTATTACAGTTCGGGTACATACTAGGTTATTACTTGGATATTTTTTTTTTGAGATCGTCCAAGTTAAACTTGTCTGCGTATCAGGTTCCGGATCTTTACTGATGATCAATGTTACTAATTGTGACAAGTTTGTAGGAATTAAAATTTGGTGATGTACCTGGTGATGGTACCCCCTCTTTTTCAGTAGGACTTTATAAGAAATGACGTGAAATGTCTCATCTTTTGTCGAGCATGTAGTTGTTTTTGGGGTATTTTTGTTTGGTTTAGTTAAAACCCTAAAATTATCATGAGTAAAGTTTTTATTGAAAAACAGACAAAATTAGGGAACCTCAAGTTTCCAGAAATGACATAACATGTTTCCGTCATGATCTATAAAAGTGAAGTGCCGCCAGAAGTTGGCATGACAATCCGCCACAAGAAGTTGGCGTGAATAAGGTCGCTGGAATAATGACTCACCACTAGAAGTTGGTGTGAGTAAGGTTGATAACCTTTAATCAGAGGAGAAAAATCTCCACAATAGATTGATGCAAATTATGTTGATAACCTAAAGGGTTTTCTGTGCCTTAATCGGGAGTGGGGGGACTGTCACGACATGTGTTATGTCCAGGGGCGGAACCAGGATCGAAGAATGGGGGTGGCTTAAAAAAAATCATGCATCTGCAAAAAAAAAAGAAATTGGCGGTACGATACATAAAAAGGAGATTACCTACTAAAAGAACATCGGAAGTCCTAACTCCTAAGGGAAATAATAGACACATGAGTTCCTCACTAAACCTTACATTGTCTTCATTTTTTTCTCTATTCAAAATTCGAAATGCAAATATCACTTTTAAGTGTCTATCCAAGAGGGTGGTGGAAGTATTTGTTGGCATTAGATTTAGTTTGAAATGAAGTGAAAGATGGAAATGGAACTTTACCTTGAAATGAGGTAGCCAGTTGGATCATCTTCTAAAGCTTTTCCAGTGATATTTGGCCAATCATGCTTTAGGTAATCTTAATCATGTCTGGTAACACACCTTCCGCACTTGAACCACCCAAAGCCACCATATTGGCAGGATCAACTTGTGAAATATTCTGAAATGACCTGTTAAATAACAAGTAATAAACAAATAAATCAATCGGCCGATGTGTCTGCAACCACGTCCTTTTTTTAGTCAAAATAGAACCTTACCATGTGCAAGTGAAGAAATCTACAAAACCATATTAAGCTGAGAAACTTTAGAATCCACTAGGCGACTCATGTACTAACCAAGATATGATAATTGTAGTTTTGGAACTTAGATAATCAGATGGATGCAATATGTAGACAGAAAACATTTCAATATTTATGGTCACATGAATCCATACGTTAAGCTAATCTCCTTCCACAAATAGCCTTTAAATTCACTTTATCATATGCCAATACTAGGAAAAAAGCAGAAACAACATTCAGTAATCACTTTTTCAGATCTTGATCAGCTCTCGGATGATTCCGACTGTATCATACACCAGAGGATCCATAAATAAGCATGGATGGAAGTTTTAGATAGTGTTGGAAAGGAGACATAACTACAATTATAATTGAAGCTCATAAAGTAAGTTTTAATCTTCTGTCCAAGAGGGCATTAGAAGTCCTGTTGGCATTGGCTTTAGCACAAACGACAGAAACATCTTACCAAAATTAGAGATAAGCAACATCAATGACCCACTATGTTACACTACTTCATCCTTAGAAACATAAATTTCAAAATCTACTAGCTAGTTAAGACGAAGAAAACAAAAACTGTAACATCCACTCAACTGATAATCTTTCAAACCATATAATATTACAACATGAAACACCACTGCGAAGAAAGAAAAAACTAATGATGCTACTTTAGGCATAAAGAGCCACTTTAATTGTAATTCAGATGACCAATTCACTTAGAAAATTTTACATATCAAAGAAAAATCAGTTGGATGAGTAATTTTATCAAACACTATGAGTGCATTCAATAGAAAACATCACTCACGAAACCATTACCACATCTACTGATTTCCACTGGAACTAATTGAAGAAAAGAAGAAATTATATTACGCATAGTTGCATAATTCCTTACCCTGGCTTGGCAAAAATTCCTTCCCTGACTTGGCAGAAATTCCTACCCTGGCTTGACTCCGTGTGTAATTGGGCTAAGCTATCATCTACTACGTTCAAAAAGATTTTTTTTTGATTGACCCATTGCTTAAGCCAAGGGAAGCCTGTGCATACATCCGCCCCTGGTTATGTCGACACACTTAATGGCTCTCCCATGCAGTCTGGGAGATAACAGATACCAACAAGAGGTTAATTAGGTGATGTCGACATTAAATAGGTTATGTGGGTAACTTTTTCATCCTTCATAGAGGGTTTGACTGCCACTAGAAATTAGCGGGAAACTATCTCAGTGGTTTTTCTCACACCAAGATATATGATGTAATTGAGATGTTGTACATTAGTCATTGATTTAAGCATATAGCTGAAGTACCTTTTGGAAAATATTGCATGTCACTTGCTTGAGGATGCCTACATGAAAGTTATCTTAGCAGGACGAATTGTGTATTATGCAGTGATCAAGTTGTTAGTTAAAAGGCGCGCATAAGGCGTGAACGATTACTTTATTTGTGCCTCATATAAGTGAATCAAATCACCTTTATCGTATGTAGTGCTCTTGAAGAGAAACTACAGATAACGCTCGTGAAGACTATCATGATATGATCTTCAGATGGAGAGATGATAAAATGCAAATGACATAATACAAAATAAATTATCAAAAGGACGTTAGAAGGAGGGACGTGATAAATAGATGAAATGTTTTTTTTTCCCGAAAAAAGAAGTTGACTTATCAATATTTATCATTTGTCCGGAAGCTATTGAAAAGCCAGAGAGAATTTTTTTCAGACACTTTAATTGAGTAGCATCACCATGAAGAAAAACCAAGTCGTAGTTGGCCAAAAATATGAAGCATTTGTTGGGAACACTATATAAAATCCATCGGAACAAGAACAAAATAACACTATACCTTGTAGTTAACAACCACATGCTCTAACCAGCTGAGCTACTCTAGCATCACGTCATTTTCGGAACGTTGGATAAAGTAATAAAATTGCTTATTTTATGAACTTTTAGTTTCTCTACAACTTTTTTATTATTCATTTCATTTTCAAGTGCCCTAGCATCTGAGAAAATGAATTGGTTTTGATGGTGATGAAATCTTCTTGAAAATGAGAGTACCTAATACACCACCTTGGTTTGATAGGAAGATAAACATATGTAGTACTTTAAACAATTAAAAGAAAAAGTAAAAAACACATATACATAAAAAAAAATGTTAACGAGGAGACCTAGCAGAAAACCTTCGAGACCTAGTCCAATTTGAACATCGTACTATTTTAAGCCGCTAAAAATAATAGACTACTATTAGACTTCGAACTTGAGTGTAATTGAGACTGAACCAATTTTTTTAGCAATTCAGATTCAGCATGCTCTGTACATCTCTCGGGTCTCGTAAGACCTTAGCAATAGATTCCCCTAGATGACGTCATTTACATGCCTAGGAATTGATTCATTCGAAGTGAATACTTTAACTAATGTGCCTCTGACAGATATTTTTGATTTTCTTTAGATATACTTCGATCAAGATAATGAAAATCTGTCTACTTATGAGAGATCTATAGAGAAAATAAGATTTCAAGCAACATTAAGATAACTTAATATCTTCAAAAGGTTATAGAGATACCTAATCGATTATATTCTACCTCACAAGAACAACCTAAAACTACTGAGACAAGTAATTTCTATCAATCTTATTCCCCAATTAATAGTTCATGAATGCTTGTATATATATAAAAGACGAGACTAATATTAGAAAAGACAAGAATTACGATGATCAAGATAAGAATCTGGATATCATAAACTATCTAGTAAAAGATAGTTCGATCGGGATTCACAAATCTCTTGGTGAAGACTTCAAAAAGTCGTAACTTAGTACAGTTTCATAAGGAAACACAAGTCTTTTTCCGCAACTAGGAGATAACAAACCAGGATTGAAATTCTAGGTTGTAGAGAGTCCTCTATTCATAATGAGGCTATGTTTCTTAAAAACAAATAAGCAAGTTCGTGAACTATTTTGTTTACGACTTACTTTGATCCCATGCACACTAAAACCTCTCAACATAGATTGATTCCAAAAAATAAAAATCGTCTAATCATGTCATAATTTTTCCTTGAGTTACGAAAAATAATGTGGACAACAAAATTGTCGCTAAAAAATTGTGCACGATTATAGCCCACAATATTTAACCCAATAGGCTTGTGGACCATTAAGCAATGTTGGAGTTCAGGAATACCCGAAAACATGCTATTTCACGAACTCATATTAATCAATTCGTATATATTAGATGTTTTAAGTGTCTATGAAAAAATCTAAAAACATATCCAAAAGTGCAAAGTTCGCGAACTCTTGAGTCAGTTCGTGAATACAAGAGTAAATTTACAAAGTGTACAATAACACCTCGAGGATACATAGTTTGCAAACCAATAAATTGGTTTATGATCTTTTGTGCACTTTGGAGTTTAGGAACATCAAGTTTTTGTAAGATGTGATCGGTTAACCAAAACCGTACGGTTCAAAACCGAACTGAGTTAGTATGAAACCGAACCGAACAAGTTTCATCGGTTTTCAAAACTAGAAAACTGAATACTTCGGTTTCGATTTTGTTTTCATCAATAACCGTACCGAACCGAACAGTGTGCAACTCTAATTATAAATCATATTCTCCAATTGTAGATGAATTGATTGGATTTCATAAATAAAACTGATGACCAAATGACCAATTATAAAAATATTCTTCTGGGTTTTGAATTGATTTCTGGTTGAAATAAATTTTTGAAAAAACATGATAGTTTATATTGGTGAGTTGCATAATGGAGAAAGTCGCAGTACTTTTTTTGGATGTGCTTCTTCTCAATTTCTATCAATCACGCAGGTGTCCCTTTAGGAAGTCAATCAAAATGTAAAGTAGTTTGGGACTTAGCATTCAAAACTGATGTGGTAAAAGAGAAAGAAAGCAATACAGAGATTGTTGTAGGTTAAGAAAGAAGAGAATTAAATAAGAAGAAGAAGAAACGGAGAAAAGTAGATGAAAAAGGAGATAGTTTTGATAATAATCGATTATAAGTTGTGTGTCCAAAACAATAATAAGACTAGCCTTTATATAGACTTGAGTAAATAACTAAACTGGGAAAGGTGAAACAAAAAGGAAATCTAAAAGAGTTCTAAAATAAATAAAGACATGAACTAGGAAAACTTAGAAGCCAAGCTTCTATGTGGAACCTTCTGGAACATGTATATTCCCTGCATCAATCCCCCCTTCTTGAATGAAACTCGTCCTCGAGTTGTCTGTGCAAATCAGTAGTTCATTGTCAGCATGAAAAGTGAAAATTTCCTGCACATTAAATGTGTTTGAAATATTCCAGTCACTTGGCAAATCAATAATATACGCATTATCACTGATCTTCTTTAAAATCTTGAAAGGACCATACTTCTTCATCTTGGTTTTGTTGTAAGTTCCCACTGGAAACCTTTCCTTTCTCAAGTGCATCATTACTAACTCACCTTCTTGGAAAGTCTTCAGTCTCTTTTGTTTATCAACATCTTCTTTATACTTTGAATTAGACTGTTCCAGCTTAGCCTTTACTGAATTGTGTAGTTCAGTAGCCTTGTCAACAAAAGAATTTGCAGATGTGCTTGTACTCTGAGTGTTGGGTAATACTACCAAGCCAAGTGTATGACTGGGAACATTAGAATACACAATTTCAAATGGTGTTTTTCCTGTAGAACGGTTGACAGAAGTATTGAAAGCGAATTCCATATGAGGTAGTAAAATATCCCACTGCTTGCTATTGTCCATGCACTTAGCTCTAATGAGATTACCAAGTGAACGATTCACTACTTCTGTTTGGCCATCAGTTTGCGGATGTGAAGTGGTGCTAAACTGTAATGCAGTCCCGAAGCGCATTCATAGAGTCTTCCAAAAGTAGCTTAAGAACTTAGTATCTCTGTCAGAAGTGATGGATTTTGGCACTCCATGTAGGCGTACTATTTCTTTGATGAATAAGATAGCAACATTTAATGCATCCGTGGACTTTTTACAGGCAATAAAATGAGCCATTTTAGAATAACGATCAACTACGACCATTACAGAATCATTACCCCTAGAAGTACGAGGTAAGCCAAGTATGAAATCCATACTTATATCAACCCAGGGTGCATGAGGAGCTGGTAAAGGAGTATATAGTCCTGTATTTTGAATGATACCCTTTGCTCTCTGACATACCATGCACATTTGTACAAATTTTTATATGTCTCGTTTTAAAGAAGGCCAATAAAACCTTTCTTCTATAAGTGTGATGGTTTTATCTCTTCCAAAGTGACCACCAAGACCACTACCATGTAATTCACGCATAAGGTGTAAGCGTAGAGAACATTTTGGAATACATAAACGATTACCTTTAAAAAGAAAACCATCTTGCATGAGAAAATCATCAACTTCATGACTTTGAGAACTGCATTGGTTCCATAATTTACTGAAATCTTCATCTTCAGGATAAATGTCTTTGATGTAATCAAATGCAAAACTCTCATTACGAATTGTTGTTAGTAGATGACGTCTTCTACTTAAAGCATCTGCAACTTGATTCAACTTACCACTTTTGTGCTTCACAGAAAATGTTTATTTGTTGATTGTAGCTAGCCATCGATCATGCATTCTGTTAACTTTATCAGAAGTGTTCGAAAATTTTAGTGTATGGTTGTCAGTATTGACAACAAATTCTCTATGTATCAGATAAGTATGCCACTGCTTGAAAGCTTGGAAAAGAGAAAGTAACTCCAATTCATAGGTAGACCACTTATTTTTTGTCTCTGAATTCCTTTCACTATGATATGCTATTGGATGACCTTCTTGTGATAAAGCGGCGACAATTCCAACAATGAAAGCATCGAAATCTATCTCAAAAGGTTTGTCGAAATTTGGTAAAACAAGAATTGGTGCAGTACAAAGTTTTTCTTTCAGAGTATTAAAGCTTATGTCCATTGCTTCTGTCCATTCAAACTTCTCTTTCTTGAGGCAGTCAGTTAGTGGTGCAGAAACAGTGCTAAAATTCTTCACAAATCTTCTATCAAATGAAGCCAAGCCATGAAAACTTCGTACATCTCGAATAGAGGTAGGAACTGGCCATTCTTTAATTGCTTGAACTTTAGAAGGATCGACATGTATGCCTTCAGTAGATATCACATACCCCAGAAATGTTACTGATGAAGCCATGAACGTGCACTTCTTCAGATTAACATATAAGTAGTTATCAGAAAGAACTTGAAATACTTGTGACAGATGATCAAGATGTTCTTGGTCACTTCGACTAAAAATCAAAATGTCATCAAAATACACAATAACGAATTTACTAAGAAAGGGTTGGAGAACCTGATTCCTGAGTCGCATAAATGTACTTGGTGCATTAGATAATCCAAATGGCATGAAAAGCCATTCATATAAACCTTCACGTGTCTTGAATGATGTCTTCCATTCATATCCTTCTCGAATTCTTATCTGATGGTATCCACTGCGCAGATCCAATTTTATGAAGATAATAGAACCCGAAAGCAAATCGATCATGTCTTCAATACGAGGTATAGGAAATTTATAAGGAATTGTAATTCGATTTAAACCTCTGCAATCGATACACATCCTCCATCCACCATCCTTTTTGTTAACTAAGAAAGCAGGGAAAGCACAAGGGATGGTGCTAGGTCGTATTAATCCTTTTTGAAGTAAATCATTTACTTGTCCTTGCAAAATCTCATGTTCTGTAGGACTCAACCTGTAATGTGCTTGATTAGGTAGAGAGGCTCCTGGAATGAAATCAATGCAGTGCTGAATATTCCTTAATGGTGGTACAGTAGTTGGTAATTCATCTGGAAATAAAACACTATAGTGACTTAACAAAGGCTGAAATTTGTCAGGTAACTCAATCATAGGTTTAGATTCTTCATTGGAGTTCAAATAATGCTTTTGTTGTAGAGAATGAACAATAGTAGATACAATAACACTTGTTTTGTCTTCACAAAATTCTCGAATATATGTAGATGATTTTGATGGACACAAAATTTTTGTTTTCCCCTTATGATTGAAAGTATAAGTATTTTCGAAACCGTTGTGTACTGCTTGAAGATCATACTGCCAGGGTCGACCAAGAAGTAAATGTGTAGCAGTCATATCAATAACATCACAAAGAACTGAATTTTCATAACCTTTAAACTTGAAAGTTACATAACATTGGTGAGTAATATCTTGAGTAGTTGATTTATTAACCCATCCTACAGAGTAAGGTACTGGATGAGGATGCACTGGTAGCCCAAGTTTTTTTACCACGTGAGTAGCAACATAATTTTCGACACTTCCTTCCATCAATAATCATGTTACAAATTTTACCACCAATATAGTACTTTGATCGAAAAATACTATGTCTTTGAGAAGGACATGGTTGTGTAAGAAGGAGTGGACGAATCATACCAACAAATTCGTCTTCATCTTGAATTTCAGGTGAATCTTCTTCATCGAGTTCATTAAAATCATCATTGACTTCATTAATGAACTGAGTGTCGCTAATAAAAGCATCAATTTTCCGATATTCACTAGACGTGTGTCCAGGTTGTAGACATTTGTTGCACTTATCTCCTCTAAATTTGGCATAGGCATTATTGTTCTGTTGTTGTGGTGGAAATTATTGTTGATTTCTTGTAGGAAAACGACTTCCAGAAGTATTAGCAGTTCTAGTCTGTTGAACTTGACTCTGTTGAATAGCTTGAATCTCTACTGGAGTTGGTAAAATTGGTGCAGTATTCAAAGGAGGAGGTGTATTATGTGGATTAGGGGTTGGTGTATGATATGCATGGCCACTATCATCTTGATATGAAGACTTTGAATAAAACATTGGAGTAACTTCTTGAGAAAAATTTGGAGATGAAGTTTGAGTTATGTAATTACCTTGATAATGACTTTGTCTAGGATGTGATAATTTAGCTGAACGGAGAAGACGACGTTCAATTTTAATCTCCTGTTAAATAGCTTCAACCATGGTGAATACTGATTGAACCATTCCCTGTTGAATCAGAGTACTCAAACCCTCTACAAATCTTGCTACTAGTTGTTCTTCTGACTCATTAAGTTCATTACGAGCAATAAGATTATAGAATTCTGCGACATATTCTTCAACTAATCGTGCTCCTTGTCTGCAATGTTGAAGTCTAATAAACAACTGCTATTTGAAATCTTGAGGAAGGAATTTGGCTCGCACTAATTTACGCATGCGCTCCCAAGTACTAATAGGAGGTTTGGAAGTGTTAATTCTGTCGTCACATAATCTCTCCCACCAAGCAGCAGCACCTCCCTTAAGCTTATACACAACAAGTCGAACTTTAGAATGATCAGGAATCTCCATAAATTGAAATAAAGCCTCAACTTCATAAAACCAATCTAAAAGTTCTTCAATTCTAAAACTACTATTAAAAATTGGGATGTCAGCTTTCGATTTGTATTCAGGTAAAGAACTGTAAGGATTTTGTGATGAATTAAGCCTTTTGTTTTCAATCCAATTTTTTTCTTGAATATCGTCATCCTCACTGTCATGAATCTGAAAAACAGAATTCCTCTTTGGGGTACAACCAATAAATTCTTCATGTTGTAGATTTTTTTTATTTGCTGCATGATGTCCTAAGGAATATCATCATTGTGCGCAAACGTGTCTTCTTTGATGATGATGATTTCTTTGCTTCAGCCAGGAGTTTTATTGTTTCTTCATTTTCAATCTTAAGAGTAGTTACAAACTTGTCTAGAATCAGATGAATATCATCAAACTTCTTTTCAGAACTTGCAAACTGATTAAAGAAAGTTTTCTCCAATTTTGTTAGGTTATCTGAAACCGTAGTAATATTTGTATTGATGTTAGCTATACTATCATTAGAAGCTTTACTAGAATTAGTAATAAGATTGGTAAGCTTGGTGATAGCAGCGTCGAAAGCTTCTTAATTAAGGGGGCTAGCCATAGATTTTTTTTGTTTTTGTAAAAGGGTTGTGGAAGCGATTAAAAACAAGATCTAGTAAAAGTTGAAAAACCTAAACTAAGATATGATACCAATTGATGTGGTAAAAGAGAAAGAAAGCAATACAGAGATTGTTGTAGGTTAAGAAAGAAGAGAATTGAATAAGAAGAAGAAGAAACAGAGAAAAGTAGATGAAGAAGGAGATAGTTTTGATAATAATCGATTATAAGTTGTGTATCCAAAACAATAATAAGACTAGCCTTTATATAGACTTGAGTAAATAACTAAACTAGGAAACGTGAAATAAAAAGGAAATCTAAAAGAGTTCTAAAATAAAGAAAGACATGAACTAGGAAAACTTAGAAGCCAAGCTTCTATGTGGAACCTTCTGGAACATGTATATGCCCTGGATCAAAAACTTTCAACAAAAGCTTTCGGCTGAAAATGATCTTATATGTTAAAAGGAGGTAGACTCATCATGATTCAGATATAGTTTGCTTGCTAGCCTCCATATTTACTATCTTTTTTTGTTTCTAATGCCAGCTTATGTGGTGAGCTTGATCACGAGAGATTTTATCTGGGAATCTTATAATTGTATAATTGGTCCTAGATTGTTTTATCCTAAAGGAAGAAGGTGCATTGGCTACAAATATTGAAATAACTTTGCTCTCTGTAGATATATAGTTTGGAAAATAAAGGCTTATGGAGGCAGATCATCCATCAAAAGTTTGGTGGTAATTTAAATTCTTTCTTTCATAATCCTTTTAATTTTTTTGTGGGTTCTAGTGTTGCCTAAAGTCTAGAAATTTGGTTACAACTAACTCGAATTTTTCAATCAAGAATGATGCTTGTATTTTATTCAAGAAAGATGCTTGTTCTCTTATCTCCAATATCAGTTCCGTAATGTGTAGAAGATTTTCATATGACTTCTCTAGATAAGGTACTTGGGAAAGAAATCTTATATGAACTTGATTTATGTAGCACATTTGCTTCAGATAGTTGGTTTTCCATATAGGGTAAGGTTAATCACCTCTTCATTTGTAGTGTAGGAATACAAACAACATGAGCAAAAAAAAACAAAAAAAGGCACGCTAGAAGGAGGGGTCGAACATCCGACCTTGTGGTTAAGGGCCACACGCTCTAACCAACTAAGCTATTCGAACTTTGTGTTTAAAATAAACACAATAAAGAAAATAACCACGAATATATACATCCTACACCTAGGGCTGCACAAAACCGAACCATAACCGAAAACCGAAACCGAAACCGAAGATTTTTAACCGAACCGAACCATAACCATATTCCTATGGTTCATTAATGGTTGCCAGTTTCAGATAACCGACAGTATCGGTTTCGGTTTAGGTTTTATCTCAAAACCGAACCAAAAACCAATTGGTTAACCGATTAATAGTGACCATAGGATTAAATAATTTTAGGCCGTGGATGGGGATATTTAACCCTAATAACTTACTTCACTCGACTGAGTCTTCCCAAAAACGGAAAACCAAATGCTAAAACATATCGAAGTCCCACCATCACCTTCTAGTTTTACTTCTTCTTCTTCTTCTTCTTCTAGTTTGATAAGTAACAAATCTATCGAAGTCCTAATCACTAATCAGTCGAACGAAGATGGAGTAGAACTGTAGAAGAGACCGAAAATTGAAAAAGGTATTGTGTGTATCATTTGAACTGATTTTGATAAAGGTATTGCGATTGTGTATTTGTGTGTATCATTTGAAATGATTTTGATATTATGATTTTAATTATGATATTAGGGTTTGTAAAATTGAAAAAAATTGGGGATTTCAAATTAAGGTCATTTAGGTTGATTTACACAGTGGGTTTTGCTTAATTTTTAATAAATTTTACAAGTTAATTCAGATTGAATTTGTTAGTGGTGGAGTTGTAAGCTTAGGTGTAGATTTGAGCACAAGGACAAATTACGAAATGTACTTCTCGTTCCCGTCTGTTTGTGAATTGGATACTTGTTTTTGCTGTAGTTGATATTTGTATGCACTTGACCTGGATTTTTGCTATAGTTGATACTTGTTTTTGCTAGTATGCCGTTTAGAGTGGTTGTACATTGACATTGTTTAACTGAGTTGTTTTGTTTCCCTTTCTATTTATAAATTACGATTAAATTGCTAGAACAAATGCTAAATGCAGACTTGCTTTTTGACATAAATTACGATTAACATAAATGTATGGTTTATCACATTGCAGACTTGCCTTTTGACAATGCGAGGATCCAGTTCAACACCTACTGCCTCTGTTTCTTCTAATAAGCGTCCACCTCGACCTCCACCTAATGCAAGTTCAGATGGAGGTGCAAATTCAGCTGGAGGTACAAGTGCTGCTAAAGATGCTAGTGTTGATGGAGATGCTAGTGCAGATGGAGAGGCAACTGAAGCTGGCATAAAAGTGACAGAAACACATAGAAATAAGCGTAAAACCCCTGAAGATGCAACTGAAGATGACACGGAAGTGACAGAACCAAAGGGAAAAAAACGTTCTGATGTGTGGAACCACTTTGATATGGACCCCAAGCCTTCGAAATATGCAAAATGTCGCCACTGTAAGACAAAGATTGCAGCTCAGGGTACCAAGTATGGGACATGTGGTATGAATAATCATTTGAAGATATGTAAGCAGAAGCCCAAGGAGGAAAAATGACAACAAACTCTTGATTTTCAACCGGCTAGGCTAGGAGAAGAAGGAAAATTGGTTGCGACAACTTTTAATCAAGATGCATGTACAAAGGCAGTGATTTTATTTGTGATTTTAGATGAGCAGCCGTTTAGAGTGGTTGAAGGAGAAGGGTTCAAGGAACTTTGTAGGGTACTTGAATCCAGATTCAAGATCCCTTCTCGTATGACCATTTCGCGGGGTGTATTAAATTTGTACGAAGCTGAAAAGGAGAAGATGAAGACTACTTCAAGGAAAACAATGTGAGAGTTTGTCTCACCACTGACACATGGACCTCAAATGCCCAAAATAAAAGCTACATGGTTATAACTGCGCATTTTATTGATAAAGATTGGAAGATGCACAAACTGGTGATCAACTTTTCCAAATTTTAGGTCATTCAGGTGAGGTAATTGGGAAGATGTTAGAGGAATATTTGTTAGATTGGGAACTTCCTAGGGTTTTTACTATTACGCTTGACAATGTTAGTGCTAATGATTTAGCTATTGATTATCTAAGGGAGGATGGTCATTTAAAGGAGCAAGTGATTAGTTCAAATGGTGTATTAAATACTAAGTTTATGCAAGTTAGATGTGCTGCTCATGTGCTTGCACTTGTTGTGAATGCTGGCTTGGGAGAGTATCACATGGCTATTAAGAGAGTAAGGGCAGTGGTGAAGCATGTGATGAGTTCTCCTGCTAGGTTGAGTAAGTTTGTGGATTGTGCTAAACAAGAAAAGATAGATTGCAGAAAAGGTTTAGTTTTAGATGTGGATACAAGATGGAATTCCACTTACATGATGTTGGAAGCTGCTTGTAGATATCAGAAAGCTTTTGAAAGGCTAGCACGGGAAGATAAGGCTTTCAAAAAGAAGTTTTGTTTCAACGAAAGATCCATCCCTCCTGTATTCTCTACTTCTACCGGTGCTAGTGATGATGTTGACATGGAAGAAGCTTGTACTCTTGCTCATAACAAAGGAAACAATAAGGCCCCTCCTCCGCCTCCTATACATGCTCCATATATGGAAGATTGGGCCAATGCAAGATCATTTGGAAAAAATTTAAAGGTATTATATGATTTGACTGTCAAGTTTTCTTAATGTACTCGTGTTACTTCACATGAGTTCTTGTTTAACGTAAGTGCCATTCATAGAACAATGAACACACGGGTAAAAAGTTCAGATCCATTTCTCTCTGGTATGGGCACTAAAATGCTAGACAAGTTTAATAAGTATTGGGGAGAATATGAGAAAATGAACACTCTCATGTTCATTGCTGTTTTGCTTGATCCACGTGAGAAAATGAAAGGTTTAAATTTTATTCTTGATACTTTAGATATCACGGGTCCGTCATTACGTAAACACTTATCGACTTATGTGAGAACTGATTTTCAAGAACTTTTCGAAGAGTACAAGTGTCTCTATGCAAATGATGAAAACATGTCTAGTGCCACAAGTGATTGTAATAATGTTACTCAATCTTCTGGGGTTACTGATGATGAAGATTCCGCGTATGCTAGTCTAATAGCAGAGAGAGCAAGAGAAGATGAGGAGGATGACAATGTTGAGGGGAAAAATGAGTTGGAGTTATATTTAGAGGAGAAACGTGAACCGAGAATTAGACCTACCGGTGTTCAGTTTGAAATTTTAGGTTGGTGGAGGACTAATAGTACAAGGTATCCTGTATTATCACACATGGCGAGAGATATACTAGCCATACCAGTCTCTTCTGTTGCCTCGGAATCTGCCTTTAGTACTGGAAGGCGAGTTATTGATTCATATCGAAGTTCACTGCTGCCTAAGACAGTTGAGGCATTGATTTGCACGCAAAGCTGGTTACGGACACTTGTTGATCTTGATCCAAACACCTTAGGAACTGATGATGCCGAAGATGTTTCGGGTATTTTCTCTACTCACTTTTGTAAAATTCTGATTTGTTATTTTCTCTACTCATTGTTTGTCACTTATTGATGTAATTTCTTGCAGAATTTTTAGGTTCTCTTGCAACTTCTAAGTTCATCCGCATTGACATAGATGATGAAGAAGAAGAAGATTCAACTTTGTTATCGTGAAGTTGATTATAAATGATTTAATGGGTTAGCGGTAAGTTTTTCTAGTAGCACTATGACACACAACAATATGATCATCCAAAATACCACTTTATGTTGGGCTTGTGTACTGACTTGTTTTCCATATGCATATTCCTTTTAATGAACCTTAAACTTTATATCCTTTGAACTTCGTAGTGCCCTAAGATATTGTGAATAGATATGTCTTTGATTTTTTATATTAAGTTGAGAAATACTTGCCTATAAATGTTGGTTAGCATCAGGTTATAGTTGTTAGTTACCTCAGTTTGACTAATCAGTAGCTGTTAATTGCTTATTCATAGCTTTGACTAGGTAGTAGACTCTTGACATTGTTTTCCTGCGAAATCCCCATTATGCCAATGAGAATGATTTACACCTGGTAGTTCAACTAGGTTGGAAGTTTTGATTCTGGGTAGGCCGTATTATGTACTCTGAGTATGGTTTGGGTTTGGTAGATCAATTAAAAGAGTGCAGAGAAGTGATCAGTCCTTGCTGCGAAAGACTTAGCTTATCAACTGAAAATGATTGGAAATATGTCGACCATGTGCTGCTGATCTTGTTTATTTTGCTTGGGAATGTTGTTATTTGTTATTGTTGTTATTGCTTGGGAATGTTGAAAATGATTTGTGAATACACCATTTGTATGCTCATCTCTGTTTGTTTATCATTAGCAGGAGTTCCCGTGGAAGGAGGAGAGGTAGCTTGGGAGCCAGCAACTGCACTGGTTTTGTTTCAATTAATATGTAATTAAAATATGTTTGGGGTTTTTCTTAGCTCGATACTGCGAACCTCTATTATTTTTCAATTTCTCATAGCAGAATGAATCTTTTCACACTGATCAATTGTAGTTAATGAATGGTTAGGACTCTTATGAGGATTATTCGAGTTAAAGCACTGACACATTATTGTTTATAAATCATTCAGTTAACCAAAAACCGACTGGTTTTTAACAAAATCGAGTAGAAACCGAAACCAAATAAACCGAATAGGCTATACGGTTTCATTGGTTTTAATTATTGGAAAACCGAGTACATTGGTTTCGGTTTAGGTTTTGCCAAAAACCGATAAAAACCCAACCATGTGCATCCCTACCTACACCTGTTGGTTTCCCTCCAACGTTCTCATTATTTCATTTTCATTTTGATGTGCCCTAGCCAGAAACGGTGAGAAACTAAACTAATTTGGTTCCGATGACGAGAAATCTTCTTCCTCAGCAATTCTAAACAATAATACACCGGTCAAGAATTCCAATTCCAGTTCTTCCAGATATCTTCCAGCAGTACTTCTCTTCACCTCTCTCTCACTCACAATTCTCTATAACAAATTTCTCCATTCCCTTTTAACTCATCCTCTATTTCTGTCTTCTTCTTGTTTCTGTGTAGGTTTGCTTAGAAGATTGCTGAAATCTGAAGATGGAAAGAGATTATGCGTTGGAGGTTTAGTCTTATCAGAGTAAGTAATTACATACTTAGGGTTTTCATTGTCTTTTTTGAAAAGGGTCTCAGTGATTTTCTAATTTTGTTGTACTGTTACAGTAATCGAGCTAAGCCAGTATTTTCCTCTGCACCAATTGCTAAGCGATATGGTTTAATATCTCTTAAGACAGCCGATGGGATCAACATTTTGATTCAAGGCCCTATCAATAATTCTCGTTCTCAGGAATGGGTTTTCTCCAGAGGTTGCTACTACTACTACTACGACCACTACCACTACGACCACTACCACTACGACCACTACCACTACGACCACTACCACTACCACTACCACTACCACTACTACTACTACTACTACTTTATTCTTCTTAGTTACGCCTTTTCGATTTGTCTTGTCTCATGTTGAAATGGAGTAATTTTGGTTTGTGCATATAAATTGTTCTGTAAATGACTAAATGCGTAAGCTTCGAAAACAAAAAAATCCATATGAGTTATGCTTTTTAGGTCACAAGTGATGTTATGGATTACAACCTGCATTATTTCAGTCCTTTTTCGGTTATTAGTTTATTGCGAACAAATGCATTGGCAAGTCAATTTTGGTCCTTGTTGAGGAATATAGTATCTAACTATGGGTCATTGAAAGTTTGCATTGAGAACAGTATGTGCACATTCAGTATCAAATTACGATACCTGTTCTGGTATTTGAGGAATTTAGTATTATCTATTGATGGATACCTACACTATGAGCAGGTTTGCAGTCGTTTCATTGTGGGGTTTCCATTTAGCTGGGAGGATGTTGCTGATCAATGCTTGGACCAACAATCTGCTGGTGATGGTGCTTCAGCTAGTATGTCTTCCTTTGATGAGTCAAAAGAAGTGCTGACTTCTCTTTCCAACAAGAAGACGTTCACTAACATGAAAAGTGAAGAACCGGAAGATCTTAGTTGCAGTTATGATACTGGTATGGATGAAGTTGTAAAAGATGCTCCAGCATCTACAAATTCTGATGTGAAAAATGCTGATCCAAATGAGGCCACTGTTGCTGTTCCAATGGGAATCCTGAGTACAAAGTTGGCTAAAGCCAAAGGTGGAGTTAAAAAAGGTAAGTAGGTCGGAAAAAGAAGAAGGGAACAAATTCATGTTCTATTTCTGAGTCTGCTGGCTGTGGAGTTGTACAAGTCCATCTCAAAAAGGATATAGGTCATGTTTCTGAAGGAAAGCTGGAAAGATCTGTGTCAGAAACGCCCACTGCAGCCAGTCATAGTGTGCAAGAAAGATCTGGAAGTTGCAATTCTCATACCATGGTGGAGTCTACTCTGCAGAGAATTCCCAAAGCTAAAGTTAGTTGCTTGATTGAAGTGGGTTTAGATAAAACTATTAGCAGTAGGTTGAATAATATATAAGTCAAAGGGAATAAGAATATAGTGTCGGATTGTTGCAATGACAATGTCAACAGTATCCCTGGTCCAAAATTGGAGGCTTTTGAGACACCACAAAAGAAGTTCTTGATCAGTAGCTGTGCTCCAAATCCTTCTAGCTGTTATATTGACAATGTAAAGAAGATTATGAGTTCACCTAATGGCAGAAGAACAGCTAGCAGAATCAGCATACTGGGAAACAATTTGAAAAACGACCAACCTACCAACAGTAAGATTCTGCGTGACAGTGAAAAAGTTAACTTTGTTTCCTTGGGTTCTGATTCTGTAAATAGTAAGGTAACAAGTACTGATGGTGAACTAGGTGGCACAAGTACTTCTGATCAGCCCAATGTTCAACTGCAAGGGACTATTCCTGGAAAACCACATCATGATCATTATTCTAAAGATGGGCTTCAGACAGATTTTATGCATTCCCCTGTCCCTACCGGAGCTGTAGAAAAAATTAACTCCGGAAGTGGTATTGATGCACAGAAGGTCGTGAGCTGAGATAATCTTGCACATCTTTCTATAAGGTTGGTGATGTGAAGGATGCAAGTAACCTGGTGTCAAAGGAAAGTGAAGTAAGTAAACGTAGCCAACTGGATATGTCAGGAAGTACAACGATGAAGGAAAAAGTAAGTTCTAAAACCTAAATCTCCATTTTATACCTTGTACATATTTTCCTCTTTTCTTTTTCTTTTCAAAATTCAACTAAGTTATCTAAAACCTAAATACTTAAAAGTATTTGTGAGAACTTGAAGGCTATGATGATAAGATTGTCCAAAAAAAGTAAGTTCTTACATCCAATCTCCATTTTGTACATATTTTCCTCTTTTCTTTATCTTTTCAAAATTCAACTAGGTTATTAAAACCTCAATACTTAAAAGTGTTTGTGAAAACTTGAAGGCTATGATGATAAGATAATCCAAAGAAAATTCTTAATTTAATATATGAACATTACCCGAGCTACGTCTTCTTCAGAACATTTTTCTTTGTTACTTTATCCGAAGCTGTATTGAGGCCTTAAATTATTTCTGTTTAGCAGTTTAGGTCAAAATTAAAATGTACCTTTTAAGTATTAACTGTAATGATCGGCTCCATTTGTTTAGGTACCTGCACTGCCTTCTAACACTAAAAGGAAGAAACAATCTTCAACTGTCCAAGAACGTCCTAATCTTAATCTCAAACGAACAAGATCTGGTAATTCTGTCAGTCCCTTTTTCAACTAGCAATTGAAAATTTTGGGTTTCATTTTGAACTGCCAAACTGGTAGAGTTTATTTAGAGTGTTGAGTTTCTTATGATGGATATGTATTCTGCAGGGAGACTACTTTTACCTCCAGTAGAGTTTTGGTGAAACCAACAAGTCCCATATGATAAGGTATGTGATATGTCATATGTTCCCACTTCGAGTTTGCTGACATGCACAGAACTACAGTTTATATTGGGAACTCTCTTTTCTACCCAACACTATGTCCCTCACTGAATTCCATTTTACTAATCACCTTTCACTATTTGGTTTTAACCCCGTGGTTGCTCAAAGTCACATCTTCAAGTATTTTTCCCTTCTTTATGAACTTCCTGTTTTTGTTCACATTAGCTAGATGTTTCTTGTTGGCACCGTCTTCCTGTTAATGGGAGAGCTGAAAGCCAAACTTTCTTCTGTGTTGTATGCTCTTGTAAATTCTTTCTGGACTCTCTTCAGAACATGAATGGTGATACTCTTGTTTAAATACCAATTTTAGTATCTTCAGAGTAGAACTTTCTCCAGTTTTTTTTCCTAAAAATATTTTTCTTTGATGGAAGTTATCTATTTCCCCCTCTTAATTTTCATTACATCACGTAAATTCAATCAATAATTACAATCGTGTTCTTAAATTAATAATATCAATTTGCATAATTGTCTTTTAAATTTTCCTAATCAATCTGCCAAGTTTTCTTCTTAATCTGTTGTATGAAAGTAAATTGCCTATCAATAATTGTCGTTCTCAGGAAAATGGGTTTTCTTCAGAGGTTGTTACTACTACTACTATATATCTCTTCTTCTTCTTTGTTATGCCTTTTTGATTTGTCTTCTCACATGTTGAAATGGAGTAATTTTAGTTTGTGCATATAAATTGTCCTGTAAATTACTAAATGCGTAAGATTCGTGAACCAAAAAAAAATAAAAAAATTGTGAACTATGCTTTTTAGGTCACAAGTGATGTTGTGGATTACCCCCTGCATTATTTTAGCCCTTCCGCTTAACCACGAACAAATGCATGGACAACTGAAATTTGGTTGTCATTGAAAGCTTGCACCGAGAACAGTATGTGCACATTGAGTCTCAAATCACGTTACTGTTCTGGTATGTGAGGAATTTAGTTTTATCTATTGATGGATATGTACACTATCAGCAGGTTTGCAGTCGTTTCATTGTGGGATTTCTATTTGGCTGGGAGGATGTTGCTGATCAATGCTTGGACCAACAATCTGCTGGTAATGGTGCTCCAACTAGTATGTCTTCCTTTGATGAGTCAAAAGAGGTGCTGTCTTTTCTGTCCAACAAGAAGACGTTCACTAACACGAAAAGCGGAGAGCCAGAAAATCTTAGTTGCAGTTATGATACTGGTATGGATGAAGTTGTAAAAGATGCTCCAGCATCTACAAGTTCTGATGTGAAAAATGCTGATCCAAATGTGGTCAGAGTTGACGTTCCGGCGGGCATCCTGAGTACAAAGTCGGCTAAAGCCAAAGGTGGAGTTAAAAAAAGGTAAAGTAGGTTGGACAAAGAAGAAGGGAACAAATTCACGTTCTATTTCTGGATCTGCTGGCTGTGGAGTTGTACAAGTCCGTCTCAAAGAGGATACATACAAGTGTTTCTGAAGGAAAGTTGGAAAGATCTATGTCAGAAATGCCAATTGCAGCCACTCCTAGTGTGTCAGAAAGATCTGGAAGTTGCAACCACGGAGGAGTCTACTCTGCAGAGATCTTCCAAAGCTAACGATAGTTGCTCGATTAAAGATGGTTTAGATACTTTAAAAGTTGCTCTAATTAGAGTCGCTGCAACAAGAAGGTTGAATAACATAAAAGTCAAAGAAATAAGAATTGAGCGTGTGGATTGCTGCAATGACAATGTCAATAGTATCCCTGGTCCAAGATTGGAGGCTTTTGAGACACCACAAAAAAGGTTCTTGGTTAATAGCTGTCTTCCAAATCCTTCCTAGCTGTAATATTGACAATGTAAAGGAAATTATGAGGTCACCGAATGGCAGAAAAACAGCTAGCAGAATCAAAATACTGGGAAACAATTGAAAGACGACCAACCTACCAACAGTAAGAGTCAGCGTGAAAGAGAAAGTAAACTATGTTTCTGTGGGTTCTGATTCTGTTAATAGTAAGGTAAGAAATACTGATGGAGAAGCTTCTAATCTTATTCTCAAATGATCAAGATCTGGTACGTAATTCGGTTAGTCCATTTTTCAACTAGCATTTGAAATTGATAGTTGTTACGTTTCATTTTGAACTGCCTAACTGCTTGAGTTTATTAAGAGCATTTAGTTGCTTATAATGGATATGTATTCTGCAGGGAGACTAATGTTACCTCCAGTAGGGTTTTGGCGAAACCAACAAGCCCTATATGATAAGGTATGTCATATTTCATATGTTCACATTTAGGGAGTGTTGACATGCTCAGAACTACAGCATATGTTCTGAACTCTCTTTTCACCCGTGGTTGCTCAAATTCACGTCTTCGTGCTGAGACAGCCTTAAGCGCATCTGTTGTGGCCAAATATAACTTATGAGCCATGTCAAATTTAGAGCTACTTATTGGGTTCCAATCTATGCAATTGAAATATAGCTTATTAATGTTTGAAAAATATCTTTAGAGAATTATTTAAAATAGTTTTTCTTTATTAAATTATGTAAGGGGTAGCAAAAATAAGATTAATAATGTACAAGAGTGACCGAGGCTGATAACATTAATAGTGTGACATTATCTCACCCTCTCTCCCCGTATATATTTTCTCTGAGCGACCGTTAACCGTTGTAAGCAGTTGTTAATAAAGAACGTACTGATCCTAAGAAATAATTGACCCGAAGGCCAGGTTTGTATTAAAAGACTTTATCCATAAATGCACCGGCTGTTATATTCTTGTAGGTGTTTTTCTCACATCAGTCAAGTGTATGATACGAAATTGAATGGCTAGTATAACTATCATCGGATGCATGCTGTTGCTGGTCTATCATTCCATTACGATCTGATCTCACATCAATCAACCAATTAATGTGTACTTATAATTGTTTATCGAATACTACTCCCTTCTGCAGGGACTTGTTCATAAAATTTTAAATTCGTTCATGACAGTCTGGACAAACTCTATCAAAACAACGTACTTTATGATGTATACTGGTGTTGACATGTAATTCCAGTATCAGAGAAACTGAGCTGTTGGCTTTGATATTGTTTTATGTACATCTGGAAAGTTTGTTGATGCTGGTTATAGTCCTTGTTGTCCAATGATATTTGTTTTGTTTGCATTAACATACTGATTATTTTCTCATTCGTATTTATATGCAGTGGTGGAATGAACGGTTACCTATCCCTTTGTTGTAGAGATCCTTCGCCTACCATCTTTCGCCCTCCTATTACAGGATCGGAAGATATTATGAACAATCAAGAGATGTATTTTTTTTCATTTCCTTCTGAGGCTAATTTCTTTCGTAAAGTTTCTAGTTATTCATATTCATGATTCCTTGCTTCCTTCCAGATGTGTCATATACAGACTTCGAGATTCGCTCAAACACATAACTCCAGCTGGGGTTATTTTTCCAAAACAGGTAACTGGCCCCTGGGTAGCACAAGCTTGACTTGGAAAGTCTTGTTGCATTTCATGATTTTAAATTTCTCTGGAGAACAATAGTTTTCGTCCAGGAAGATGAAGCAGAATCACTGTCAAAGCTGGTGATGGTCGTAAGTGGGAAGGAGGTTATATCTTACGATCTTAAAAAAATGAGTGTTACCCGACTCCATTCTTTTCCTGGATTATTCTTTTTTCTAGATGCTCCTACTGGAGGTGTATGGGGTCATCTTTATAATTACATCGAGTCACTTGCGTGTGTTTGATGCAATTCCATGTCTTTATGGAGATACAGTGTGATATATGGAATCAGGACTAATAATTCAGTTGATTAAATTTATGCTCTCCTGCAACATCTGTCAACTTTCCATAGAGATACCCTGTATTTCTGCTGTTGTTGTTGCATTACTCTTAGAGGTAGCTGCAATACTAGACATTGACTTTTTGCACATTTACAGTAGTAATTTCTGTTTGAACCTGCATGGCGGTCGATGCTTGCACGTTGTCTACAATCTCTACAAATGCAATACCAGGCTTTGAACTCGGTCATTCGAATTTTCATGAAGCCAGGGTGGAAGAGCACTTGCAGCATCTGACTTGTTGTTTCCATAAGGGAGATTCTGGATGACAGTATGTTGTTTGGAGCTGCATTAGAATCTTAGCCATATCCTGAGAGGATAGGAGCCTGCAAATGTTGAAACAAAAATGTTTTCCCATAAGCACAGATGTAAACTGTGTTGCTCATAAAATAACTTTTTTTTTTTTTTGAGACTTGTGAATGAGCCCAATGCCTTGTCTCAAGTCTTTAAACACAATTATTTCTTAGAAACCAACTTTCTACACCAGGACTACAAGTACTTTGAGTCTGATTCATGGGTAATGAAAAACATTGTCAAGGAAGCTTCAGTTTACACTTTTGAAATATTATTACAATTATTGTTCAGGTGAATTAGACAGTCACCTAGGAGAGGGATTTAAACCAGTACAACCTAATACACCCCCCACAATCGTTACAAGCAGAGCAAATAACAGATTGAAAAGACAGGAAAAGAACAGCACACTCAACAAGAGTCAGTGCAGAGAGAAAGAACACTCAACAAGAGCCAATACCAGAAAAAACACAAACACATACTCAACAAGAGAATGAATGAGTATGATCTCTAATGTAGAGGGAGCATTATGTCAGCTCCATGTGGGCATACCCCCCAATATGGCATCTTCAGCAGATTTACCATCACAAGCTGATTCCCAATTTCAGCAAACTGAAAACGCAATTCTTTCAGTTTTTAATATCCAGTCACATGCTCATAGGAGCACATCATAGCAAATCTCCTATTTATAACTCTCATTAAGCTCGAATGGAGTACTTGTTGTTTAACACTTGTTTGCAAAAGATTGTATTCGTTCCGGATTATGGTTTCTAATTGCAACCCGAAGTTTGTCCTCATGTAGATATCAAGAACTTTTCTGAAGAAATCAACCACGTTCCGTTATCACAAATGCCGTGTGCATTATACTCATGGCGCCAAAATCCGATGTTATCCCCGTTTTCAGCATTCATCCAGTACAAGTTCAAATCATTCACAAGACTCACTAACAATCTGTCATCAAAAGCTTGTCCTTTGCAACCCGCTGGGTTCGGTTGGGGTTCCAACCATAACCAATGAACCGTAAAATCTGGCACGAGATACATTTGGCTGCATATTGGGTAGCCGCCGCAGACGGTGTATCCCCATTGCAAAGCTAAAATATATTCTGCGGGTGGTGATGGTGGTGGTCGTCGTTGAACTTGTCCATGGCTATGATACTGCTGAAGAAACGCTGCTGATTGTGGCAGCTGAGTAACTGCTCATCACATATCACAATAATGGAGAATCGTTAAAACAAGATGGAAAGTCATATCTTTCAAATGACATTTGATACTGCTAGATAAATTCATGAATCTTGCAATCACCTAGTTTCATGCATCTAGCTAATTGTGTCAACTGATTGTAAGAAACTTGAAGCCTAGAAAACTTTCTTTGTGCTCTGATAGGGTTTTACATACATCAATGTCCTCCTACCATAAGAACATCACTGATGTTGATTACACCAAGTTAAGCTTTCCCATCCAAAAAAAAAATGTGTGAATTTCAGAATTCTAACATCTACGATATGATCTGCTAAAAGATAAGATACCCATTCTGGAGCTAAACATTCATAAGCTTTTACTAAAGAAGAATCCATGAAAGTAGATTCGTGTCATATTCAATATCCATATAATAGTGGAAATTCCAAGATAGTGAAAACCCAGAATAGAAATTGAAAGAGGAAACGATCAATAATTAGGTACCTGTAGAAAAGCAATAGAAGCTGAGCGCCATGATTTGAAAGAAGAGGAGGCAGAAAACCATTTTCTTGTAAGGAATCATTTGATATAACGCTACACATCTATGTATAAATTTATGTGAGTGTTCTCTGATTTGACCTGTCCATCTTATTTCTACTCCAATCACCGGTTGGTAACCAGCTTCCATTCTTTACTGTGAGAAATGACGATGATCAAGAACTAGTGTACGCTTCGTTTCTGGTTATTTTGATCCCTTTGACAATGTGATATACGTATCAATTTCAAGAACAGTTACTCAAAACCAGAAAAGAAAGATTAAAGATCTTGAGTGATGAAGGACAAAGCAAAGAAGTCAGTAAGAAGAAATCAAGAAAAGATGCTGAAGCGTGAGAGACAGAATTTCCATCAACTTGTGTAAGAAACAAATTGAAGGTGGAGATCGAGGCAGAATTTGCTTCAGAACAAAAAGTTGAAGTTGAAGTTATAACTACTAACGGGTTTTTCTTGGTACTATTTGTTTCTAGGCTAAGAAGGCTTCCTTTGGGTTGTTTTATATCCCAACCCCAACTCCTTAAAGCAACACAGGCGTGAATGTAGGTGTAGCTCAATCCGTTTGCTGTTCCAGTTGCTATGATCAACCTAGTTGGCCCGTCAATTGGGGTGTCTAGTCCTTGAGCTGCAAAACAAGTGTAACATTTTTAAGAAATAATAAATGTGAAATAGGAATTACATGCCATTTGCAACAGAGAATAACCAAAATTGTGTTTTTAGGGGGACTGCCATCAATGTTATTGCAATCACAACTTTACCATGGAGGAAATCTGCAAGGCTCCCTTTGGGCATGCAATCAAAGACAAGGAAATTTCTCTCTTTTGGGACACATGTAGTAAGCGCGAAGGGACAAGAGATTCGGGTTTCAGATTCTTAGCAATTTTCTCCCTGAACCTCTTAGCTGCAACTAAGACTTCCATCCTCCAATGTAGCTATGTGCGCTCCAGCTACCACAACACCTTTCTCTCCTCCTGCAGCAGCAGTAGTGACTTTGCGAACGTTATCATCACCTCTTTGCTTTGGAAGCATTCCTTCTTCTTCTGCTAAGCATACAACAAATTCGTATAATACATACTAATGTTATGAGAACCGACAATAACAAGCCCCAAGCTATGCAAAGTATGCTTTCATTACTCAATTTCCCACTACTAGTTTTCGAAATTTCCATCTATGGGGAAGATGGGAGAACTTGAGAAGGTGGGAGTGACTGACACGGCGTCTCGCCACACAGCTAAAAAAGATCTGGAGCAGAACCAGAAAGATTCTTAATAGACGCATTGAAAGAACTGAGCTTAGGTGAATATCACTACTAAGCTTTGAAGAAAAAAAAGCAACCCCTTTACGGATAGTTCCATCAATCTTGAGTCATTGAATTTTCTTCGAAATTAGCCATTTGCTCAATGAATTTGGAACATGTCCAGTCAGAGAGTTAGGATTTGAACTTTTCCACCACCCCAAGTGTCAGGAATAGGACCAGTAAGATTGTTGTTGTGCAATGCAAGAAATATGAGTGAGTTACTGCTAAGATCAAGGGTTTTGAGGCATAGCACAAGAACCAATAGCCCAACAGGAGGAATAGACCCCCAAAAATGGCTTTTCAAAAAAGGTGAGATTTTGTAGTAGTGCAATAGAACTAGGAATCATACCAATAATTGAACTACCATGGAAGTTAATCTTACAAAGAGCCGATAAATGACAGATTTTTTTTCCGATTAACCGACTCCTTAATCCTTTCCATGACCTTTGTGAACATTTTGATACCAACCCATTCACCAGAACAAACTTCTAAATTAGAATCATTCCAACTCTTCAAAAATACATATGGATCGATTAAATCATTTTGAATCCCTTGAAGTGCATCATGATCTCCTAATGTCACAGCAACTCCATCTAATTGGTAACTTAAGCTTTGTTTAAACACCAAAAACAACAGCACTGGTTGTATTATAACCATTTGAAATGTCACAGAAATTTGTGGGTGCGCATAAAAATGGATATCCCTCTGACTCGCCTGAAGAAAGGAAAGAAGGAGGAGAAGATGAATGTGTTGATTCAGAGTGAAGAGAGGTGCTGGTTGAGGGATTTGACAGGGACTAGTAGTTCTAGTAAAAGTTTACACTGGATTTCTGTAACGGCTAGTTGTTTTGTGTGTGTATTTTGAATGGGAATCTGGAATCTTCTCAACTAATGCGATTCTTGACCTTTGCTGACCTTGACCAGTCAAGGAGCAGGAAAAACAAAAATAAAAAGAACAAAGCCACTTCTGAACTTCTGACTCCCGTCTCCTCGTAGCTGACCTTGACCAGTCAAGGTAGTTGGCGTATAATGGACCAGTTTCTGCGTTCGAGTCGAATGAGCAAGATCAATTGGTATAGTAGTGGCGTGGCGTGGCGTGGCGTGGCGTGGAATTCTAGAAATTTTGTGGTGGATGACTGGCTTTCTCTATCAGATGCAGAAGAGGAATTTCGGTGGTCGGTGGAATTTGATACTACTTTATTAGAGCTAGCTATTTACGTATTGGGGAGAGAGAAGCTTTGTACTTATGTGGGTGGTGACTTCAAATACTGTCGTTTCAGCCGTGACCGGTGTTAATTGTTATTGGCTGGCATGAACCCTAAACCCCGTACTTAAAGGCCAAGCACAATGGTTGCCCATTTCCCTTAGCTATAGTCAGTTTTTTTTTTTTTTGCTAGAAAAAATGATTGTATTAAAGAGGAGAGAGTTACACGGTGGAATTGAGAAATTCAGGGATAAAACCCATCCATCCTCCAATAGTTCTAGACCTTCTACTAAACTTTGCTACTTGATCGGCAAGAACAATATGCACTCTACGCATAAAATGAAACTTAACAAAATTGAAACTAGGAAAGAATGTTTTGCAGTCATCTTAGCTATAGCCAGTTAAAGTTAAGCAAAATGCGAATGAATGTCACCTCACTCTCGGTAAGGAGCGTTGCTTAGCTTAACCACATGGAAACACATTTTTCGTGTAAATAGCCTAAAATGGAAACTCAATTTTCGTTTGTTTTTTTTCTTTTATTATAGGTTAACATATAATTAAGAGGAAAAAAAAGAGATATAATAGAGAAAAAAAAGGTTTTAGTAAATAAAAAGAGTGAAAGAGAGTAGTATTACTATATTAGTGTAAAAGAGTGAAAATCAGAAACGGGTATTGAATATCCACTAAATAATTCATGGAAACTGAGTTTTTGTAAAATAATTTTTCAGTGGAAACTGAGTTTCTGTGTGATTCCCCTTATCTAAAGCTAGTATTAGGTCTGACCAACTCCTTAAAGTAGCTAAGAAATTTCACTACATTAAAACGAACCGGAAGACCATAATAGGAGGATCGACCATAATAGGAGGATCTCTCTACGATTAAGTTGTAGCGAATAAAAGCGAATCGCTTATTATTGTGCTTGGCCTAAGAACACACATTTTAGGGGATAGCTTCAAAATGGGAGATACAAAAAGATAAAAATAAAATAGACACTATAAAATAATTTAAAGAATAATTTTGGTAATGGCTAAATTACCCTTGATTAACTAGTTTTCAATTAGATTAGCTTGTTAAGATTAATTAGCTATAGTAGTCTGTTAAGATTAAATTTAAGATTCTGAGTTATTTTGATTTTATTGTTTTAAGTGTTAGTTATACTCCCTCCGTCCCTAAATAGATGACCTATTATTTTTTTAATTTTGTCCCATTAATAGATGCCAATCATTAAATAAGGAGATATTTCTAAATCTATCATTTTAATTGATTATTGTAGTATGAGAAATATGTATAGTTTGACAGCCATGTTTATATTTGTTACATGCGTGTTTTAAAATGCATTTTGATGTTGTAAAGTTTACGGATATATGTGGTATAGTTTGAGAGACAAATCACTTTTAAGTTTTACTAATTATTATCACAAGGATATAATTGTAAAAAGATACTTTAAACACTATTATCTCCTCATTGCCTTAAAATTTGTGTAAATTTGAACTAAGTCATCTATTTAGGGACGGAGGGAGTAAAATAGAGAAAAAAAAAGGAGAAGAAGAGGAGGAGGAATTTTGGAAGGTTTTAGGGAAACGAGAGATTCTGGTGAGAAATTTACTATCACTTATCGGAAAATGGGTCATTTGTCCAAATATTTTTAAATCACGGTTCAAATGGACGAGTAAAAAATAATTTGGGTGAAATGGCCAAAAAAAAAGATAGTAAGGATGAAACCAGTTTCATCCTAGCTTAAATTTAAAAAATAGCAAGGATGAAACTGGATACATCCTGTGTAAATTAAAAATAAGAAAAAATATTTGAAAATGGGCACGATGAAACTGGTTACATCCCGCCTATTTTTACATTTTTGTCCATTTAAACAGTATCAAAATCTAACTGTCTATTTCACCCAAAAAATGTTGAATTTGATCTTTTTAACCAATTGTGTGTGTCCGAACGCGGTTAAACCTGGAAATTTTGGTTTTATTCGCGTGGTAATTAAGCGATGCAAACCCACAATCGACATTATTGGATGATGAATGCTATGACGACTGCAAAGAATTGATATAGTGTTGTGTACTTGTGTTTGACCTGGTTTCCACGTGAAGTAATTTCAGGATACCGGAGTAGGGAGAAGATAACAACGGGAAGCACCTGATAGAAGTTGGAAATTACCATCCGTGGTTCTAGTTATCTACCACTCTCATTGGATGAGGCCGTGTAGAAAGCATCTTAACCGCGTCAACGACTGAGTTTGGATTAGAAAACAGAGAATTAAATGTGAAATATCCGCGTGCATGGTTGGGATGAAGTTCTTAAGAGAATGGAAGTTAAACTTGCAACTTGGAAGAAAAGGTTTCTAAGTAAGGCAGATATGTTAGTTTCAATCAAAAGTTGTTTAGCTAGCTTAATTACCCATTTATTTTCTTCCATTGGTTCATATGCCAGCTAGCGTTGAGATCAAGATGACAAGACTGATGAGAATTTTTGTGGGGTTCTAATGAAGATAGAAGAAAGATGTCTTGGGTGGTTGGCCTAAGATTTGCAAACCAAAAAAGTTTAGAGGTTTGGGTGTAAAGAATCTGAGAATGACAAGTAAGGCTTTGAAGGCAAAATGGATATGGAGATATTCCGCGGAAAGAAAAGGATTTATGGAGGAAAATTGTGCAAGAAAAATTCAAGAAAAATACTGCACACTTAATGCCAAATGATGATTCTAAGCCACAAGGTACATGTACGTGGAAAAACATTATCAATTCCACTTATTTTTTGCATAATCATTTGGATTATCATTTGAATAAGGGTAATTCAATTAGATTTTGGTTAGATAAATGGACAACCAATGGACCTCTCTACGTTAGGTATCCAACAGTTTACAAAGTTAACAGTCAGAAATTTGCAACTATTGCCGATACGGTTGTTGGTGGGAGACTTATATGTACTTGCAGAAGGAGTTTATCTAATATTGATCAGTTGGAGTGAGATTCTTTGTGTAACGAACTGGGTCCGGTTTGTGAGTTGTCTACGAAAGAAGATAGTGTTAAATTGAATGGGGGTTTCTCTGTGAATAATTTTTATGCAATGCAATTAGACACAAATGCGAAGGTGGATTACGACAAATATCTGTGGAAGAAATCAATACCACCTAAAGTAAGTTTTATGTTTTGGGCCTATTTCCACAATTCTTTGCCAACTCTTTCTATGTTGAACAGCAGAGGCGTTAATATCAAGAATGAGTTGTGTGCTTATTGTAAGAAGGAACAAGAGACTGCAAATCCCATTTTGCTTCGTTGCACATATGTCGCAGAAATTTGGTCTTATTTTATTAAAGAATTCAGCATTTCTTGGGTTGTTTTAGTTGATATGAAACAACAGTTGAAGCTAGGAAGTATAATGTGCTAAAAGGAAGAAATAGATAGATTTGGTGAAAGTTGATTTATGTGATTCCTTGGAATCTTTGGAAAGAAATAAAAAATAGAACGTTTTGGGGTGGAGCTAAGGATTCTGAGGAACTTATTAGGGTCATAATGCAGACGCTAGCTATTTTGTTTTCAGATAAAGATGCTTTTTAAAGGCATTTCTATAAACAAAATTCTTTTTCACTGGGAAGCAATACTTCACGTTTAAATGTGAATGATTAATTCGTAAGATTATAAATTTATATTTTTATTCTTTAATATAACCTTTTTTTTTCAAAAAAAAAAGAAAGATGGAAAGCGAGCCTAAAATACCAAGCAAACTATCTAGACGTAATCATGATACCAGAATTTAGGACGTGTACCCGAGGGAGGAACACATCCTGATCAAGATCTCGGGCATGAGAAAATACTAGCGCCAGGAAAGAAAGCTAGCCATGTAACAAGATGCTCAAATAAAATATTTTATGTAATATTAAAGTAAGGTGTATCAACATTTTTTTCTATAAATACCGAGTAGATATCAGCAAAAGCTAAGTAAGTTCGGGATATAGATAGTAAGTTAGGGTTTGTGAGTGTTTTAAATATTATATTTTTCTCTTGTACTTCCTGTCTTCGTCATTAAGAAAGTATTTAATTTTTTTTTGTGGAAGGAGATAATAATGCCGAACCACGTTAAATTATGATGTTCATTTGTTTACTCATGCTTTCATGTTTATGGTTTTGTATTATTCTTACATTTTATGGTCAGATCTGAGGGTTAAGATGTTTGTTGTTGTGTAGCTAGATATATGGATATCATAATTTGACACTAGAAACAGGAATGGTAAACACATCTGTTGAGTAATTTTTGGAAAAATATCTTCTTACTCGAGATTTTTCCTTGCATTTTTTATCTCAACGAAAATTTTATGGTTTTTCCTTGTCTTTGCAAGAAAATCCTAGAAACTTGTTACGAGTCAGCTTACCCCTGCAATAGATCTTGAGAACATCAGCGTGTCTATGATATATGTTTGCAGAAGTTCAAAGAGATTCTCAAATGTTATAAGCAAAATACTCGAGTTCATTAAAATCTTGAAGGGGTGGTACACTGTTTTACGAGGGCTAGTACTCCGATTTCTATTTTCATAATATCCAAGGATCTGAAAGTTTCATGAAAATTCAAATAAAAGTTTAAATCTAGCAGGAAAACCAGTTTTAATCTTGCAACAAAATCTCATTTGTCGATGAAGAATACAGAACAATATACCCTTAAAGAAAGAAGGCGGTAGTCATCCACAAAACTCTACCTTATCTCAAAAAAAGGGGGCACCACTGAAAAGGGTGGTACGGTAGTATAAAAAAGTTATCTAGTCATTAAAGAAAAATCCATTTTGGGAATATTTTCAGTCTCATCAGCAACACAGTTGCATTTATGTATTAGAATTCTTTGGCTTCTTCTGTAAATACCATCTCGGAAAAGTGAGACGGTCAGTTGTGGAGACAAAAATCAGTCTTGTGTCTGATAAATCAGACGAGGAAAAAAACTGGTGCAGCCTTTACATGTTAATCATTTTTCGGATCTAGGATAACTTGTACAAAAATAGATTAGTTCTAGCACGAGATAGTAAAACTATTTTTCCTCTAGATGTAGGTGTAGTATTCGATGAATCCAGAAGAACGAATATCAGGATTGAAGAAAAAAAAATTAAAGGTCAAAAAAAAGAACAAAGATGCGTCAGAAAGTATTATCATAGAAAGGATACCCGAGGATGCTCGAATCAACTCTGACACAGATTCATAGAAATATGATCAAAGGCAAGAAGATGAAGAGAAACACAAAGGAGATGACGACAAAGATATGGAGAAAGGTAGAGACATACACGAGAAGACAACGGTAGACGCAAAGGACAAAGGTACCAGTTATAAAGAAACTCCATCAACCGAGGAGATTTCTAAAATACACAATACAAAGAACTGCATAAATCAAATCGCATATGCGAGTTAATTGAGATTTCTTTATCAAGTTTTTATTTATAAGCTAGAGTTCGTAAAATAACAAAATCAGTTTGTGAATATAAAAACTAAATTGACATCTCCTAAGGAACTTATTATGCGAATGCAACGTTCTGAACAAAAAATTGTTCACAATCTATTTTGCAATAAATTCTTTATTGCTTGAATTTCTTCTTTAGAATTGTTCATTATAATACTAGAATCATACGACATGTTTCGGTAAATAGAATGTATTAGAGTATTGCTCGGTTGAACCCACCAAGCGTTGATATGTCAATTTTGGCTATCTTATTTTAGTATTAAAACACAATTATAGTCGCTTGATTAAGATTACTAGAGTCAACTTCATTTAGGTTAAACTAGAAAGTCTAGGAATGTTGAGACACACAAGTATTACTCTTAAGACCTGAAGAACATGAAGACGTAACGACTACAACAAAGACATCCACTTGAGATTAATGATATTGACTTGACTTGTTTCCATTTCTATCGTTACTTTCAAGTCGTTTATGATTGAAAACATAAGACGCGAGGTTATATTTAATAATCTAGTATTATACTTGTTCATATTAGCATGATCGAAGTGTCAAGGAAGAATATTTAACTACGAAGTATAACGTTGATATTTTGAACTTCGTAAATGTAACATCGACGTAATCTATGTAACTTGTTACTTGATTGTATATTAGATATAGGTGTTATTTCATTCTAGGAAACTATGTTTCATTACATATGTTTAAAGGAAGTACATATATGAACTTGCTTCGTAATCGAAAGGAAATAAATAGATGTTTTGGTCCGGTTTTCTATGAAGATCTATTGGATGACCAATTCGAACCTGTAGATGGGGAAAAACGATTTGCTGTTTTTTACGGAATTGAGGAGACGTCCGTGTGGAGACTCCTTGAACCGAGCAAAATGTTGAACCTCACACAGATGCACTGCAAGAAGGGAGTGCTTTAAGTTCGAGATATCAATCTGTAGGAATCCAGCCTAAACCAAGAACAATGGTCGTTCCAGAGTCAATTCGGTCACAAGAGAGGATGGGTTGATCTGTAGGAGGGAAGCTGAGAAATGTGCGGGATCAATGATGATCTGAGATTGTAGGTGTGTTGTGAATTCAGCGTAGGAAAGTTCTGAATGATTGAATTTTACTCAATTGAGAGTGATTGCTCAGACGATGAGTTCGTGTAGACGAAAGATTGTCTGTATGAACTTGCCAAAAAATTGCTTGTCCTTTCAATCATGATTCAGAGGTCTTTTATATTTCTAAATTGAAAACACCATGATCCCATGAAGTGTGACAGTTGCTGGAACCAAAGAGTGGGGAAGTGGGAAATCATGTCAAAAACCAGCTGCTCATCGTGCGGAGACTTGGTTAACTTTCCACCCACTACTTTGCTGACTCTTCCAAATGATTGCACGACTTACTCACATTCTCGTCGTGTGTATGAACACACGTGCCGTAGACCGCCAGACCAAAACCCTAGTTAATATCCCCCCATGTGAGACGATTGATGTCTCGTGATTGTGGAGTCAGTTGCTGACTTTATGGGACGATGAGTCCATGTATTGCTGAGTTGAACATGATTTGCAAATGTTCTGAAACTCATGAATTAAATGTCTGCTGAGACGAGGTATTATTATGTTGATAACCTAAGACGAGCAAGTGTTGCTGAATTGTTGAATATTGATAGTTGAACCAATATTCTTTAATCTGAGCAAATATTGCCGGTTTGAGCAAATATTGCTCGTTTGATGAATTGTTGATAGCATGACCAAATAAAACATTAATTTAAGATACCGACTGTTGGGTCGAGTATAATAAATAAAAGTGTTGATCATGGGATCAACATAAAATTATCAGTATTTAAATCTGCTCAGAATCACGTTTTTGCAGAGCTCTGGATTCAAAAACCCTAATTTTAATTAAATTGATGATTTATTGAAAATCAGCAGCACATATCGAAGGGACCGGCTACCTGGGATGATAATTCCACCATGTAACGCCCAGATTCTCGAATGATAAAAATACCAAAGTCTCTTGGTGACCAGTTGGTGAAAGAATGATTAAATGCTGGTTTAATCATTTATTGAAATAATGCTCGTGTGAGCGTCAGATAATAAAGTCATGAAAAGATGAGGGACCGACCAAGAGGTCATGAGACCAGCTCTTGGTGGCCGTGGGACCAATTGATGGTCGTTTGACCAAACCCTCAATTGTTTGAAAAGATTTTGAACCTAATATGAGCAATTGAGCAAATTAGGTTGAAATCATTAAAACGTGTGGGACCAGTTGTTTGCAAGCCTTAAGTCCACCCTTGGTTGGTCAAGGGGATATTCCCGTGTCACCATAGTTTCCATGTCTCAGTCATGAGAGTTTCAATATTTTCCGATGTGCGTTTGAGCAACATTTTGAGAAAATATGCAGAATCCAGGGTTTTGCTGAAACTAGGAAAAATACATGAGATGATGAAAATAATAAATAAAACAGGGAATTGCAAGGCGTGGGACCGGCCACGGCTAGGGCATGGCCGGCTGACAAGCACGGGCCCACACATTTTTCCCAGTTTTATGTAATTTTATGTATTTTCTCTGAATTGAGGGAAATTCCATGAAACTAGAGAGTTTTATGAAATTAGGGAACTTCCATGAGATGAGAGAAATAAAATAATAATAAAATAAGGAATGATGGAGTATGGGACCGGCAATGGCCAAGGGATGGCCGGCCGGCCAACGGGCACGGTCCCAAGGCACTCTTCCCAATTTTATGTAATTTTCATGATTTTAGGGAATTTTCATAAAATCAAAGAAATTTGTTAAAACCAAGGTATTTTGTTGAAATCAGGGAGTTTTCATGGAATGAGGAAAACAAAACAAGTAATAATAATAAAATAAGGGGCGTGTGGGACCGGCTAGGGCATGACCGGCCGGTTAGAGCCCCGTCCCACGGTTTCCCTAATTTACAATAATTTTCATGGGTTTAGGGAAAATTCATGAAATCAGGGAATTTTCATGGGATGAGGGAAATAATAAAATAATAAGGAACCGTGAGGTGTGGGACCGGCCACGGACAGGGCATGGCCGGACGGATAGTGGGCTTGGTCCCGCGACACCTTTCCTAATTTTATTATTTCTTTGACATAAGGAAATATCATGAGATTAGAGAATTTCCTTGAAACGAAGGAGATTTGCTCAAATGAAAGGATTTTCATGAGATCAGAGAAAAATAATAAAATATGATAAAATATAAAATTGGGCACGGGACTGGTCACGGCATGACTGGCCGGCTGGTGAGCCCAGTCCCCTGGCGCCTTTCCAAATATTTTATTATTATTATTTTTCTTCCTATTTTGCATAGGTTCATCATTCCTTCGTGTTCTTAAATGCTCGTTCGCGCATTCAGATGCTGGTCTGTGCATTATTTCTAAACACACTTGCACCATTTTAGTCAGGGCTTATTCGATGCTCATATGCCTGTACGTTGAATATCTATTACTAACCCATGGAATTCTGCTGGGAAAACCATAAATTTAAGTAACGAAACATTCGAAGAATCGTAGAATATAGTTGAATATTCATCTACAATTAGAGATAATTAATTGAGGGCTCTATACTAGCAGGGCTTCCTATCTAGGAGCATTAATTATCTGAGAGTTAAGCAATATGAACTTGCTAGAGTGTCATATTTTTCCTGTATAGTCAGGGAAAACCTGGTTGCATCCTGAAGATGTTGTTGCTCTATACTAGCAGGCATGTTGTCTAGGAGCCATCCAATCGTTCGATTCTATACAGAAATAATTACTCAAATTGCTCAGTATTCATGAGATGTGTCGTGGCCTCAGCTGGGAGACTACACATCTACATATACTCTGAGAGACGACCTTCTCAGTCAGAGGTTTTATGGCATGAGATTTCACGCTTTATTCAGAGACATGAGTCTCAATATTCATCTGATTGCCGGATCCGAAGTATGTATAATTATGGTTTTATGATTTTTCCCTTGTCGAAAATCCACCATCTACATTAAGTCCCCTGCTTAGTGAGGGACAGTCATGTTCCTCAGTCAGCACTGATGGTGATTTTCCAGTTGCAAATAAAATAAGTAATTGAACTTATTCATAAGATAAGACGTTACCGGATTTTGACTGAATCAACAAACCATGGTTTGAATGAAAACCCCAGTGGCATAATAGAGCGTCATCCAACGAGCATAAATTGGTGTAGAACCGCTGACTTGGTGATGGGACCTTGGTTGATTTAGGATTCACGGGTCCGGACCCATGAAAATAAATCCTTGTCTTAGGAACAGACGCTCGTTCGTTCGTTAGCTTAAGGAACAAACAAAATAGACCTGAGTCTAATGATATAAAATTTTGTCTATGAGATTTGGCGAAAACTGAAATTTTATTTTTTAAATATGCGAGATTTCACAAAGTGGAATAAACTCTCGTTTCAAAGGTGGTGCTCGTACGAGAGAAAAGTTTTTTTTTTTTTTTGAATAGACGTGCGTCTGTTAGTAATAAAATTTTGTTTATGAGATTTCATGAAATTTTTTTATCTTCGAGCTTTCAGAAATCTTTGAAAATATACTCTCGCTTCAAAGACAGATGCTCATGCGAGGGAGCAAAAATATATAGATACATTTTTCAAATTTACGTGAGTTTCACGTTAAATATTTATATATTTTGTAAATCATGTTTTGATTTTGAACAACTGTTGAAAGTAGACCATTATACATGGTGAAATAATGTTTGTATGTGAGTTTTCACAATTGTAGAATGGACGTCTGTCTAGTTTTTGCAAAACCAGTGGATGTTAAAATTCACGTGGGTTGTTCACGGTTTTATGAAAATCAAGTTATGATTTTGAATAATGAATTTTGCTCGTCTTTGCAGGTTTGAGGGAACGAGCAAGTTTTCGAAATTCTGACGTTATAATCACCACAGCTAGTGAATTGTAAATAGGTAAGAGTTGGATTGTTACTATTTTGTTATGCGTTTGTCATTGGTATATCCATGACTCCATGTCTTTCGCCTCAGATAGTGGTAACTTCTGGTTACAACCACCCTTCTGGCTCTTCCGGTGAACGCTCCAGAAATATCTAAGTCAAAGATGAAGACTTATGCAGATGTTCATGCCGAGGTGAATCAACCTTTCAGAGACGTTGGAAAGCTGGTACTTTGTATGTCTTTCAATCATCTGGGAGTCGTCCCTTATTAGTAGAAGCACCGCCGTCTTCAGCAAATGAGACTATCGGCTGAAGATGAAGTCAGGATTTTCGTTGATGGTGTAGATCCTGAACGGAGTTCCTCCACATATCATTGTTGATGCCGATACTATGTTTGGAGTTGCTCCAGAGACCGAAAAAGGCTAGAATCATGATTATCGATATAGCCTTTGCTCATTCGTCCAGTGAGCCTTTTACATTCACGAACTAGTTGGTGAGTTGAACATTCCTAAAATGAATATGTTCTAGGATTTCAACCCAAGTTCTCCTGAATATGACTTTCTGTGAAATGGCCTCGCCAGGAATCGATGTTGTTGTGGAAGATAACAGCGGCAGTCTCCATTCTGGATGTGAGTAGAAAAGGTTCCTTGGTCGTGCAAGGTTTGTGATGTAGAGAGGTTCCGATTATGAAGTTTCATGGAATCACATCATATTGCAAATTCCAATAAGATCAAGTCCCCAGTGTGTGTTGAAGGAGTTTGTGTCATCCATGGATGAATGATGTTGCATCTGCTTCAGAAGTCTTATCATGGGATAATGAAGAATTAGCGATTGTAATTTAGTTACACTTTGACTGTGATGGTGTTGAATCAGTGTGTCATCGTCGAGATATTTGTGTTGAAGCCAGATGCCCCATTATCGAAGGTGTACTCTTTGATTGGGAGTACGATTTGAAGGCTTCTTAGATGCTTGAGCGTTGAATCGTACATTTCTTAAGTATCAAATGTCTTAGGGGTTTAATCATCTCGGCCCTGGAGTATCTTCTGTTGATTCAGCATACCTTTCGTTGCGGTAGTGGGATTCGACACTTGTGTAGACATCAGAGCTTTCTGATTTTGTGGAACACATGGACTTGCAGGAGAAACGCCCAAAGTGTTCTTTGCCATGTTTCTACATCATCTCAGTAATGAATGTTTCAGTGCTTGATTCGGAGAAACGTCAGATTCAACCACTTGGTAAAATACTAATGCGGTGAAGCTACCATTCATAACGTCTTACAGAGTTGCTAGAAGAATTGAGTCCCCATGTAGGATAGCATGTGAGGAAATAAATGACATAGACATGGAATGAGACTTGCCTGGGTGAGAAACTTCTTGATGAATGTATATGCATCTTTTGCAGGTTCTTGCTTTAACCTCGTCAAAGTTAGAAATTCCTCCAAGTACTCTGATGATGGAATGTCCGTAAAATCTTCTGGATCAGAAATTTCTTCGTTGGAGAGATGTGTAACCAAAGGCGCTTTGTAAGTAGCCATCTTCTCAGCATGGATCCAAGCTCGTCTGAAGAACATTTCATATCCTGGATCTTCCCGATTATGTGAAACTTGGTTTCTTCCCAGGTTGAACTTATGTTCACTTTGAGAGTGATGTAGCCATAAGTGTTCCCGAGCGTTCCTTCAAGGTCTCTGATAGAGAGGGGATCACGAGTAACTTCTTATCGAGTGCATATGGATCCGATGGTTTTCGGTCGAATGCTGTTAATGGCTGTGCCAGCATCGATCAACGTTCTTCCAAATTTGTTTTTTTTGACTGTGGTAAGCAGTTCCCAGTCGTACATATCTTGGTGTTTGGCTGGAGGCTCAAGAAGTATTTCCGGAATGGACTTCTTGACACGATGTGGTTCAGTGATGTGAACATGTCTCTCCTTTGTACCTTCGACATATAGAGAAATTCACATTTCGACCAAGGATTGAACTTCTTCTTTGACCGGTTGTTCAGAGAGCGTAAAGGTTCTGACCGGAGAGGATTCTTGTGTACTCTTGGGATTCTCCATTTATTCTTCAGTTGGCTCTCTCCTGATGAACGACAATTTGATCGCACCATCTTGAACCCATACTTCCAGTAACTCGATCAGTCCTTCATGGGAAGAGATAAGTTTGAGTCTGTCTGATCATTTCCCGTTCGTTGATGCCGGGTCGAGGTTTGTGCATTTCAGGATTGGTTATATTTTCTTTGCGCCTTCGGAGGATCCTGGGATGTTGTAGAAGCGCTTCGATGCTGTGTCTCGGCTTTCCTTTCATTCCTTTCAACAACAATGTTTTGTTGAAGGATGGAGATTGTACTGATTGTTGACTAGGCGTCGGATTCTTCGAGGTTCTCGATCTTGAAGACTTTGCTTTTTCCAGTAAAGTAGGTGCAGTAGTCGCTGATCGTTTGGCTGCTTCATGAATCTCTGAAAAATTCTGGAACTTGAGATTTTCCAGCAAGGATCTGTAGACCGGGATCATCCCATTTATGCACATGTCTACAAGTTGTTGCTCCGTGACGTTTGGATCATGACAATCCAGGGCATGGACTCTGAATATTTTCACATAGTCATTGGGATTTTCACTGCTCCTCTGAAGCATTCTTCCAAGATCAGAGAGAGTAACTTGCTCTGACACAAAGAAGTACTTTCTGTAGAAGGCGTTAATCATTTATCCCCAACTGTTGATAGTCCCTGGTGCAATGTTTTTGTACCAGGTGTATGCCCTGCCTTTTAAGGATTTTGAAAATTCTTTGAGGCAAACAACATGTTTATGTTCATGTTCACCCAAGGCTTCCATGAACCGAGAAACATGTTCCCGAGCATTGCCTGTTCCGTCATACAAAGTGAAGGTTGAAGAGGTATAACCTTTTTGAAGAGGAATCCTTTGCGTCGCAGCAGGGTACAGAGGCTGGTGACGGTGGACATGTGATGTATTGTCTTTTCCAAGGTACTCCAAGAGGCGTTCCAAATCTTCTCGAGTAATAAAATTTGATGATTCCTTTGCTGATGGATCGTCTGCAGCTTTGCGGACTTCGCTGTCATCCACTGTATGAATTGGAACTATTTAAGGATCAGTGATAGACGTATTTTGTGTCTAATTTGTCTTCAATGCCCGTATTGTTGGAACTCTATTTTTGTACTAATATTGTGTTTTTATGTATTTTTAGGAAATAAACATTTTTGGAAAATTCGGCTCGAAAAGTTGATTTTGGCACCCGGAGGACAAGTGTTATTCGGACTCTCGCTTTTGGATAAGGGGTAACCTAATTACTAAGTGGCACCCCCAGGTCACCCTCAAGGAAACTGCTATTCGCACCCCCAGTTTGGTTAGGGGGCAGTTATCTTCAACAATTTGAATTTGTGTTTTTGGCGGGAAAAATTACACATCTCTGGCAGATTTTCAATCGGCAAAATGAACGGGTTGGAGTGCGATTCAATCGCTCAAACTTGGTAGGAAGTTGTGATTTATCCTAAGGAAGATATTTTGGGTGTCGAATTTGATCGAAATTGGCTGGAAATATCGATTTGATTCTCGAGCTCAAAACAGAGCTACACGGACTGAACACACCCTGTACACGCTGTTGTGTGTGTTTTGGCTATGCATGGAAGTGATTAAGGGACGTTCGACGACTTACTAGGCGTGGAGGAGCTGAATTGGAGTGTGCAAAACCAATTCTAACGTGTGACAGAGTTAATTTTGGAAATTATCGTTATTATTCACAGCGGAGAATAATCGGATTAAATGGAGAAAATACGCAAGTTATGGTCGGATATTTTTGTTCTAAAACACTATAAATACAAGGATAAAGAGTTTATAAAAGTTGAGAGAGTCATTGGGAGAGAGTTAGAGCCGAGAGAATCAAAAGAAGAGGTCGACAGGCGAAGAAGTTCTGCTGCTGCTCAGCCAAGAACAAGAAGAACATTGTACAGTCCAGGAGAGTCGTTGACTAGTGTCGCATATTTGCGACAATTCTCAGTTCCTTTCCCGCGACTTCGGTGTTGTGCTTACAGCACTTTTAAAGTTCCGTTGTTCCCTGACGCTTACTGTGGGTCGCAAAGAACGGTCTTAAAACGTTTTCTTCTTATTTCATCATTTGTAATCAACTTTTGAGCATTAATAAAATCTTTTGAGTATTTTTCCAACATGATGAGAGGCTAAATTCTTGGTGATTGAGGCAATGGAGGATCTATTCACTCATGTTTGATTGGTAATATTTTTATTCATAATTTCTTTAATTATTTACTTTATTTAATTCACTTGGATAAATATAAAAAAAAGGATAAAATGGTTTTCTTAATTAATTGTGAATCAGTTTGATGTTTTATGCTTAGAATAATTCTTTGATAATCATGCTTAAGGATTACAACTTAATATTTGGAAAATCAGCATCTGAGGAAGTTTCCTTTTCTTTTCCTTTTCCTTGAGTCTTCTCTGATGTCTTGTCAGTGAGAGTCTTGAGATAATTGAATAGCTCATTCTGTGTTGCAGTCATGTCAGTGTGATTCTTTGCAAGAGTCTCTTGCACTTTGATGAGATCAGCCATGGTAGGTGATGGATTCCCCCTGACTTCCTCAGGGTGTCGGACGAACAGGGGATGACCTTCCATGTTAGCGTGAGGAGGAATAACCGTCAGTGTTAGAGGCCGGAATGGTTTCCGGGATATCCTCATTGTTGTTGTTGCTAGTTCTAGCATCGTTTGTGTTGGAACCTGTAACTAACCTAGACCTAAGACCAGCCATCTTGTGAAATTGTAAGATTTCAACCGAGAGATTAATCTTCCACTGTGGTCGCCAATCTGTAGATGGGGAAAAACGATTTGCTGGTTTTTACGGAATTGAGGAGACGTCCGTGTGGAGACTCCTTGATCCGAGCGAAATGTTGAACCTCACACAGATGCACTGCAAGAAGGGAGTGCTTTAAGTTCGAGAGATTAATCTGTAGGACTCCGGCCTAAACCAAGAATAATGGCCGTTCCAGAGTCAATTCGATCACAAGAGAGGATGGGTTGATCTGTAGAAGGGAAGCTGAGAAATGTGCGGGATCAATGGTGATCTGAGATTGTAGGTGTCTTGTGAATTTAGCGTAGGAAAGTTCTGAATGATTGAATTTTACTCAATTGAGAGTGATTGCTCGGACGATGAGTTCGTGTAGACGAAAGATTGTCTGTATGAACTTGCCAAGAAATTGCTTGTCCTTTCAATCATGATTCAGAGGTCTTTTTATATTGCTAAATTGAAAACACCATGATCTCATAAAGTGTGACAGTTACTGGAATCAAAGAGTGGGGAAGTGGGAAATCATGTCAAAAACCAGTTTCTCATCGTGCGGAGACTTGGTTAACTTTCCACCCACTACTTTGCTGACTCTTCTAACTGATTGCATGACTTGCTCAAATTCTCGTCGTGTGTATGAACACAAGTGCCATAGACCGCTAGACCAAAACCCTAGTTAATATCCCCCCATGTGACACGATTGATGTCTCGTGATTGTGGAGTCAGTTGATGACTTTATGGGACGATGAGTCCATGTATTGCTGAGTTAACATGATTTGCAAATGTTCTGAAACTCATGAATTAAATGTCTGTTGAGACGAGGTATTATTATGTTGATAACCTTAGAAGATCAAGTGTTGCTGAATTGTTGAAGATTGATAGTTGAACCAATATTCTTTAATCTAGCAAATATTGCCGGTTTGAGCAAATACTGCTCGTTTGATGAATTTTTGGTAGCAGAACCAAATAAAACATTAATTTAAGATACTGACTGCTGGGTCGAGTATAATAAATAAAAATGTTGATCATGGGATCAACATAAAATTATCAGTATTTAAATCTGCTCAGAATCACGTTTTTCTCCTGTCTAGGAGCAGTAATTATCTGAGAGTTGAGCAATATGAACTTACTGGAGTGTCATATTTCTCCTGTATAGTCAGGGAAAACCTGGTAGCATCCTGAAGATTTTGTTGCTCTATACTAGCAGGCATGCTGTCTAGGAGCCATCCAATCTTTGGATTCTATACAGAAATAATTACTGAAATTTCTCAGTATTCATGAGATGTGTCGTGGCCTCAGCTGGGAGACTACACATCTACATATACTCTGAGAGACGGCCTTCTCAGTCAGAGGTTTTATGGCATGAGCTTTCACGCTTTATTAAGAGACATGAGTCTCAATACTCATCCGATTGCCGGATCCGGAGCATGTATAATTATGGTTTTACGATTTTCCCTTGTCGAAAATCCACCATCTACAGAACCTAAGATGGGAATTCTGGTAGAACCGATCTCAACTTATATTGAGATTCAAGGTAGAACCGGCCCCTACATGCTTTGGGATACATGGTAGAACCGATCCTAGATTTTGTTAGAAATGCTGGTAAAATCGATCCTTACATATATTGAGAATCTTGATAGAACTGATCCTAGATATTGTTGGGAATCATGGTAGAACCGATCTTTATCAATATTGGAAGACTTGGTAGAACCGATACCTACCTAGGTTGGGATTCATGGTAGTACTGGTCCCAAGAGCAAAAACGATTTTCAACATTCACATATTATTTTACGTCTTTGTGTGAGTTTTGGAATTAGGTTAGAAAAATTCTAGATGTCGACACATGTACATAATTCTTATCAGTGATTTTTCAAAGATATTCCTTAATACTCAAGGTGATCCCAAACCGAAATATTGACAATCTTTTAATTAAGATTTTCGAATTATATGTTTTTGATTTTCCAGAAATCAAAACATATCTCTTGAAAACCTATATTAGTTAAGTGCTAAACTAATACTAGATATTTTCTAAAGAGATATTTCAGAATTAATATGGCTATTAATAACTCAAGAAAATCAATACATGCCTAGATGCAGTTTTTAGTCAAGTTTTTCATGTTTCCTTATCAATATGGCTATTCTTCCACACACAATTGATTACCATATTAAAGTGTGTATGATGTTTTAAAATCCCTCCTAATTTAAATTGTAATTTATTTTACAAAAATATAATTTATGCTAACGGAATTATTTATGCAAGAGTTATAACTTCAGAAAGACTCTCAAAATAAGGAAAATCTTGAAAAAGGAAAATAACTCATGAAATTGCTTAGGATTTAAGCAATTTGTCATGTCCCTTGGCTGCCCTTAGTATTTTTTGGGTGTTTTTGCGACTTCTAATATTAGAGATTAGTCTTTTATCTTGTTGCATAAGTAGTTTTAATTACCAATGATTAGATTAAAATCTCCACACGTGGTAGACTGTGGTTGATTAGGGTTAGCCGGTAGGGTTTTGGTTTTCAGTATTTAAGATAACATTGTATCTGTTGTTTGGGCATTGAATGAAAAAAAGAATATGTGGCTATGCTCTTTGAGTGTAGAGTTACCCAAGCTTCCTTATCTTTCATCAAAGTTCTTATCTTCTCCTGTGTCTTGTCAAGATCATAGTTTGTACTTGACATTTGGTATCATCCAGTACAATCCTCTTCATCGTCCTTACAATGACTGGTGCAACAATCAAAGATGTTGACTATACAACAAAGAAACTGTCCTCTATGGTTAAACAATTAACAGATCTGCAGATTAAAAAGAATACCACCGGTGTTGAGGCAGAAAAAAAATACCAGGAATCAATGAACACACTTATTGCTTTGGCACAAGAATCAAAAGCTCAGTTTACCACACTTATGGCTCACCTCATCCGCACCACTCCTGTTCAGTCTGCAGTGGGTGAAACTTCTAACAACCAACCAATCATAGAAGCTGGTATTCTATGTCTCACTACCAGGTCCCCTAAAATCGATTCCCCCAAATTTTGTGGTGATAATCCAAGGAGCTGGATCCTCAAGTGTGAGCCCTATTTCCATCTGAAGGGAGTGCAAGAACATCATAAAATAGAGCTAGATTCTATTCATCTTGATGATAAAGATGAATCTTGGTTCCAAGATTTTCAAACTGGTAAACAACTTATCTCTTGGTATGAATTTTCCACTGCTATTTGTGAACGATTCGAGAATCTAGCCAATGAGAATTTTGTAGGGTGTTTTAATAAACTTTTTCAAATCGATTAAGTTGAGGAATATTTTTGAAAAATTTGAACCATTAAAAGCTCTCATGCTTCAGAATAACCCAAATCTTAAGGAAGATTATTTTGTTATGAGTTTTCTGAGCGGTTTAAAGGAAGTGATTAAAATTCCAATAGAAATGCATAAACCCACCACACTCTCTCAAGACTTTTACCTAGATCGTCTCCAAGAGAGTTCCTTACAATCACAACAACAACTACAACCTAAAATCGCTGCTTATAGACAACCTACAACTACTACTTACTTTCATAAATTTTCACCCACCCAACAAAAACCCACCACCACCACCACTCCAGTTCCACCTACTAAATCACCCCCACTCTTTTCTACACCAACTACTCCTGCAACTAAATCTTTGTATGTTCCACCACCTATTCGTCGTTTATTTAGAGAACAACAGGACAAGAGGAGAGCACAAGGTCTCTGCTATAATTGTGATGAAACTTATATCCCTGGTCACAGATGCAAGCCATAACAACTATTTATGGTTATGACTGAAGAAGTGGAAGATGCTCCACAACAAGAACCAACTCATGATGTTGTTGATTCCCTCCATGAGTCTGATATGAAAGTTTCACTCCATGCCCTTATATGTACTATGAGTGTTGATACCATACGCATTCCAGGTTTTGTTAAAAAACATGTTGTGACCATTTTGGTTGATACTGGAAGTAGCTTTATCGACTCAGCACTTGTGCAACAATTGGCTTGTGAAGTCCATCCCATGATGATATTTTTACAGTGGTTGTAGAAGTGGTAAGTAATGGTTTGTTCAAGACTTGTGAAAGCAGCTTTTTTAGACTTAATTTTTATAAATAAAAATAACAAACTCGAATAAAAAGTGTTGTGAGAATTATGAAGAGACTGGGGCTAGGATTCCGCTATTTACCAATTCCAAAGTGATACTAATTATAATCATGCAATTTCACACGTTCAAACTGATTCTCAACTATTGCAAAAGTAGATTTTTAGAAACAACAAATGTTAATCCAAAGCATGAGACATCAAAACCCTAGGCTAAGCATGTTCCATCAAAAGAAAATACAATTATTTAACAAAAATCATAAAATCTATTTTCAATCTAGGAAAATAATCATAAATAAAAATTGCACAAATTAAATAATTAAGAATTACCACTTTTTCATTGGAAAGATAGCTTCCTCCGTCGCCCCAAGGATTGGTCTAGCTCATCATGATGGAAACACACTCAGAATTCGATTTCATTGCTCAAAAATGGTTTACAAATGATCAAAAGGGAGAAATAATTCAAAACCGGGTTTGTAACAATTATATTTGTTACAAACCAAAGAACGATACAGAGGATGTGTCACTGTTACTGTAGCTCTAAGACTGTCACTGAACAGTCGCAAATACTATAGCAAAATAAGACTGCTTTCTGAGGTCTTATGTTCTTCGTGTTCTTCAATGGAAGCAGAAGCAGCATGTTTCTCTGGTGATCGTATTTCGCCTCTGTGATGTTCCAAATCCTTCCCAAACTCTCTGTCTCCCTTCATACTAATCCTAAGACACTTATATATCCTTCCAGCACCGAAATATCTCGTCATAACTTCATCAAATTCTCCATTACTCGGCTTGAAGCAAAAAATATTCTTCGGATATTTTCTTCTCTGAATTAACTCTTCACGCGCTTAAATGATGCAGAAACACTCCAAACATGATCTTACACGCAGTATAATTGATTCAACACGCTTCAGACACATATAATCTTTCCCAAAACAACAAGAAATCCCGAGAATATTTCACGAGAATAAACACACCCCTGTTTCCTCAAAACCCTGTGATTCAGCCCAATATATTCGAATCAGATGGACCTACCAGTCCTGTATATCTGTAACAGGATCATTCCAATTGAATGCAGCGATTTAATCTCTCTAAAATTTCTCCAAATACAAAACATCAAAACTCGGGTTTTCAAAAAAATATTTCCCGCCAAAATTGTTCTTCACGAGTAAGAAGAAGGTGTGCCCCTATCCAATGTCTTGGGTGCCAAATAACTAGTGGGTGTTACTGACAAATTTGGGCTACACATAGCCGTGGGTGTCCGTTATCAAAAGTGGGGGTCCGTATAGCAAATGTCCTCCGGGTGCCCCGAGCAACTTTTCGAGCCGAATTTTCCAAAAATGTTTATTTCCCTACAAACACATAAAACACCATAATAAGTACGAAATCGAGTACCAACAATACAGAAAATTGAGGAAAACTTAGACACAAAAATGTGTCTATCAAATACCCCCAAACTTATTATTTGCTAGTCCTAGAGCAAAACTAATCTTGGAAAAATAAAATCCTAACTCGCTAGGTGGCCCTAGCGACCGAGATATAGTCTCGGGAGGGTTTACCAGAGGTGTACCCACAAAACCATTACTCCAGACCCTAGCTATCTACGCAGAACCTTGGAAGGCGCTAAGGAATCTCCTTGGTTGGCATACAATCATTGACTATAGGAGGAAGTACCCTGATGTGAAATTCCAATTGTTGTACACGAGTTTGCACTCAGCATACTAAAATTCATATATAAGTGACAGAGCTCTACTCAGATAGTTTCTGGACATCATAACCGGAGTCAACCAATCACATGGAAAGATTTAAGAAGATGGATAAAGAGAAAAAAAAATCGATGGTTTAAAGTGCACGGTGTTTCCCATATCTGTCTGAAGGCCTCTGCCAAGATGAACATATCCTAATGGACTGAGATACTTGTCTGACTAATATCAACACAACTGGCATATACAAGGGAACCAGTGGTCGATAAACCTAACTCTAGGTCAACACAACTGGCATATACAAGGGCACTAGTGATCGACTTTATTGAATTTATTCCGGTTGGTCTGATGGTCTGGTCTCAATTTTTTTTGTGTGGTATCTCAATCACTCTATTTCACCCTAGCAATGGTAACAACTTGAATCGTGTGCCCCACCAAATCACTTAAAAAATAAAAACATAAGGATTAGGATTCAACGAGATATGGCGAAACTACCATGTTTTTTTTTTAATTCTAACACCTGAGCTCTGTGCTTTTATGAATAGACTCTTTAGATGTTTCCATCTAATCAGATTGGTTCCTCAACTCCTATAACCAAGATGTTCCCATCCACTTAGATTGGTTAGTGCCAACCTTAATAAACATAAATTTCCAGGCTTTGGAGTTTATTTATTGCAACTAAAAAGTTTCTCCCATACCCCCAAAATTAAATCTAACATTGTCCTCAATGTTCTAAAGATAAAATTAAAAGCATGAACAAGCAGAAACTGTTACCACTCGAAGCAAAAGAGTTAAGGAAAGATATTACCATGTTGCATGAGATTAGGTTACCTCCCAAGAAGTGCTAAGTTTAAAGTCTTTAGATGGACATCAAATACCTCAAAAATGATTGTCACCTTCCAAAGTCATATACCAATAGCCGAAATAGTTGTGGGTCCTCAGAACCAAATAGAGCAGACACAAAAGAAAGACTACCATCTTGGATTAAAAAAATGAGCTGACGGAGCATAACTTGATCTAGGGATTTCATAAAGGCAACTAGATTTATCTAGGGTGTCTCTTTGGGCTCTATATAAGTGTCTAGGAAAACAGGTTCAACCGAATGACATGTATGTAAGAATTGGGTTTCTTCTTGGACAGTATCTGGAGGATCGGGTAGCAGAGTTTGAAGAAACTCAAGTAGTATCTTAGACGCACAAATCTCGAGTCCCAAGTTAGGGACTTTAATTAAGGATACATGACGATCACTAGAGTCATAATTACCCCCAAACTTAGGGTGAACAATATCCTCAAATGGACCAAAATCTATGGGATGAGTTCTAGGTTCCATAAAGCCAGCACAGATATTAGCTTCTTTTGGGGACTGTTCATCTAAACGAACAACATCCTCATATAAAGGATTATCAAAGAAAATCTCTAGCATAGGCTCATCAACTAAGGTGTTTGCCATGGTTACATCCTCCGAAGCACTGAAAGGTTCATCAAATAATGGATTATCAAACATAGTGCAGGCTAAAGGATCAGGAACTAGAGTGCTAATCATGTTCACCACTTCTAAATCATCTATATTAGAAGACTTAATGATATTAAAGACATTTAGCTCATTAGTCATATTACCAAAATATATGTTCATAAGTCAGGTGCTACAATTGATGACAACATTAGATATGGGGCGACCTAAAATCACCGGTATTTGAGCACTTGGGACCTGAACAGGCTGGTGTCTAGAACAACAAAATCCACTGGGTATATGAACCTATCAACCTCAATAAGAACATCTTTTATGACACCACGAGGCACTTTGACAGACCTATCAGCTAATTGAAGTGTCATTTTGGTCGGTTTCAACTTACCAAGTCCTAGATGGGTATACACATGGTATGGGAGTAAGTTAACACTAGCTCCTAAGTCAAGCAATTCCTTATCAACTACATGATTACCAATCACACAAGATATGGTGGGGCATCCAGGGTCCTTATACTTAGGGGGTATTTGGTTTAGAAGAATTGAACTTACTTGACCAGCTAAAAAGTCTTTCTTATGGACATTTAGCTTACGCTTTCGTGTACAAAGATCTTTAAGGAACTTGGCATAAACGGGCATCTACCTAATTGCTTCTCATAATGGAATGTTGATGTTCACCTGCTTAAATGTTTCCATTATCTCGTTGAAAGTCGACTCCTTCTTTGTTGGGGCTAACAAATGTGGATATGGGGCTCTAGGCACATAGGTAGTCCTATCAGGAATTTCTTGGGACTCCTTAGAAATCGTTTCAGTTTCCTCAGCTATGGGATCCTCTTCGGAAGTAGAAGGTGGAACTAAAGTATGTCCACTAGGCATGGCTACCTTATTGTCTACCGTTTTACCGCTCCTAAGGGTTGTTATTGCATTAACATGATCGGATGGTCTTTCACCTATTTCATTAATTCCTCTAGGTTTGGGTTGAGTTTGACTAGGAAACTTACCTCTTTCTCTTAAAGACTCATTTATCTGACTAACCTGGGTTTTCAACTCGAAAATATCCTGAGAGTTAGCCTGACCTATTCTCTTATTTTCTTCTAAACCTTGAGCAACAGATTGCTGAAACTGCACAGTGTTACGAGTTAACAAAGAAAGAGACTCTTCTAAACTCATAATCTTCTTATCTGAAGGGTTCCGAAACTGTTCCGGAGCTGAAGGATTCTTAGTATAGCCAAAACCTGGGGAACCTGAGATTTACTAGACTGACCTTGATTCTGGCCCTTAGACCAAGAAAGGCTGGGATGTTTTCTCCAGCCAGGGTTATAGGTTTCTGAATATGGGTCAAACTTCTGACGGTTATGGAATCTAGTGTTGTTATAAAGAGCATTGGATTTCTCCTCAACAATATGGCCTTCCTAAAAAGGCTCTATTCTACCACTATTACCACTAGAATGACCTAATTCTAAGGCTTCTAACCTTTTGGCTATTGTTGCTATTTTAGCATCTGACTCATAAGATCCTTCGACCTTATTGACATTTCCTCTACTTAGAAGAATTGTTTTCTGGGGTTCCCTATTATTTTCCCATTGTTGGGTCTTATCGGCGATTTCATTCAAAAATGTCATCGCCTCATCAACAGTTTTATTCTCAAACCCACCTGTGCATAAAGACTCAACCATGGTTGCTATTGAATAATCTAAACCCTCGTAGAGAATCTGAATTAACCTAACCATCTCTAAACCATGATGAGGAAATTGATATATTAAGTCATTGAACCTTTCTAAATACCTATATAAATATTCTCCCTCTTGTTGAGCAAAAGTACAGATTTGTGTCCTAATAGACGATGTTTTGTGCCTTGGGAAAAACTTCTGTATAAAGGCAGATGTAAGTTGGTCATAGGTTTCAATTGACTTAGAAGCCAAACTATACAGCCAAGATTTGGATTTATCTTTTAAGGAAAAGGGGAATAACCTAAGTTTCAACGCATCATCACTAAGGTTTTTAATTTTCAGAATACTACAAACTTCCTCAAATTCCCTAACATGAAAATAGGGGTTCTCATTCTATTTTCCTAAAAAGATTGGGATCATCTGTAAAGTCCCAGGTTTGATTTCATAATTTTCCTCGGTTTCAGCTAACTTGATACAAGACGGACGAGAGGTCCTAGTTGGGTTTAATAAAGCTTTCAAAGTTTCCATTTCTGGCACTACCAAAGGACTAGGAGTACTTTCTTCACTAATTTTCAAGTTTTCAAAGCTGAAATTTCCAAAGACAGGGCTCTCAAAAGAAGAGTCTTCGAGCTCCCCGCCTTCACAAGAAGAACTACTAGGTTTATCACTAATCAAACGACCTAGAGTGTTTCTTTTCCAAGCCCGCTCTCTAATAACCTCGAGCATACACTAGAAAAACAAAAGAAAAAGAAAGAAATCCTAAAAGGAAGGGAAGTTCTATGCAAACACAAACAAGGCTGACTCCACCACAGCAAACCTACTGATTTCTAGCAAACAAAAAGCATAATGGATCCACTTAGATTGTTTCTAGACTAGCTTCTAATCCTTAAAAAGGGAATTCGTTACAATTTAAGAAAACCCCTCTGGAATCAATCCGAGTTAAAGTAAGTTAAATCGAGACGAGGGAAGATCAGGGGAGTTTTGATACCCAAGGCCTCACCGGTGTTACAAGGCGGCGTATTCAACTCACAGAAACCATCATGAACTTTGAAGAATGCTTAAAAGAGTAACCAATATTTTTCGAATGACTTTCCTATTAATCTCGTTACCCTATAGGTCTCGTTCTAGTCAAATTTTAGGCTTAGGTTCGCGTTTGGTTTCGTTTTCCTAAGGCGGGAAAGAAGGGAACAGTGATGAAATCCGAACCCTTATCTTGTATGACCAGTCCTTGCCCTTTACTAGGAAATTAAAGCAGCCGTTTTCAAATCCTCAGCATATATGCAAACGAAGGAATACAGTAACTCGCTGACAGGGGATTCACGAGTGTTTCGAAAAACTTACCTCCCGTACCAGACAGGCGAAGAACCGCTGAAGTCGACTCGGGCCACGACTCTTATGTCATGTACGAACCCGAGGGGACGAGGAGATATCGTAATCGCCGTCCTTCTCTGCAAACAATTTATATTTAAACTGTCCTTCCGTAGGGTTAAAAGAATAAAGTCCCAAAGTCCACAGTCCAAAGTCCAAAAATAAAGTGCAAAAGAAAAAGATAATCTAAAAAAATTCTAAAAAAAATAAAAAAATGTCTCTCTCTCTCTCTCTTTTTAATTAATTTATATTCTTCTTTACTTTCGCTCCTTTCGCTTTGCTTTTACTCCAAATCTTTAAGTATTCACCAAAAGTTTTGGCAAATTTTTCTTTCGCTCCAAACTCCAAAATCAGTAAGGAAAAGACAAAAACCCAAAAACGTAAAGAAGAACAAATAAAATAAAAATGAAAAACAAATAAAAACCTAAAAAAAAGAAATCTAAAAACTCTAGCCTAAAGACAAGTCCGCGTCGGCGGCGCCAAAAATCGATGATATTTTTACAGTGGTTGTAGAAGTGGTAAGTAATGGTCCGTTCAAGACTTGTGAAAGCAACTTTTTTAGACTTAATTTTTATAAATAAAAACAACAAACTCGAATAAAAAGTGTTGTGATAATTATGGAGAGACTGGGGCTAGGATTACGCTATTTACCAATTCCAAAGTGATCCTAATTATAATCATGCAATTTCACACGTTCAAATTGATTCTCAACTATTGCAAAAGTAGATTTTTAGAAACAACAAATGTTAATCCAAAGCATGAGACGTCAAAACCCTAGGCTAAGCATGTTCCATCAAAAGAAAATACAATTGTTTAACAAAAATCATAAAATCTATTTTCAATCTAGGCAAATAATCATAAATAAAAATTGCACAAATTAAATAATTAAGAATTACCACTTTTTCATTGGAAAGATAGCTTCCTCCATCGCCCCAAGGATTGGGTTTAGCTCATCATGATGGAAACACACTCAGAATTCGATTTCATTGCTCAAAAATGGTTTACAAATGATCAAAAGGGAGAAATAATTCAAAACCGGGTTTGTAACAATTATATTTGTTACAAACCAAAGAACGATACAAAGGATGTGTCACTGTTACTGTAGCTCTAAGACTGTCACTGAACAGTCGCAAATACTATAGCAAAATAAGACTGCTTCCTGAGATCTTATGTTCTTCTTGTTCTTCAATGGCAGCAGCAGCAACAGGTTTCTCCGGTGATCGTATTTCGCCTATGTGATGTTCCAAATCCTTCCCAAACTCTTTGTCTCCCATCATACTAATCCTAAGACACTTATATAGCCTTCCATCACCAAAATATCTCGTCATAACTTCATCAAATTCTCCATTACTCGGCTTGAAGAAAAAAATATTCTTCGGATATTTTCTTCCCTGAATTAACTCTTCAAGCGCTAAAATGATTCAGAAACACTCCAAACATGATCTTACATGCAGTGTAATTGATTCAACATGCTTGAGACACATATAATCTTTCCCAAAACAACAAGAAATCCCGAGAATAAACACACCCCTGTTTCCTGAAAACCCTGTGATTCAGCCCAATATGTTCGAATCAGATGGACCTACCGGTCCTGTATAAGTGTAACAGGATCATTCCAATTGACTGCAGCGATTTAATCTCTCTAAAATTTTTTCAAATGCAAAACAGCAAAAGTTGGGTTTTCAAAAAAATATTTCCCTCCAAAATTGTTTTTCACGAGTAAGAAGAAGGTGTTCCCCTATCCAATGTCTTGGGTGCCAAATAACCAGTGGGTGCTAATGACAAATTTGGGCTACACATAGCCGTGGGTGTCCCTTATCAAAAGTGAGGGTCCGTATAGAAAATGTCCTCCAGGTGCCTCGAGCAACTTTTCGAGCCGAATTTTCCAAAAATTTTTATTTCCTTACAAACACATAAAACACCATAATAAGTACGAAATCGAGTACCAACAATACAGAAAATTGAGGACAACTTAGACACAAAAATGTGTTTATCATCCCACAGCTCACATGCTGGTGACAATTGCTAGACCACTAGTACTGGGGTCTTCCATAATCTCAACTGGCATATGCAAGGCAATAATTTTGTTGGAGACCTAAGATTAATCCCTTAATGGGGTTGTGATATTGTCTTAGGGGCTGATTGGCTCAGCACATTGGGAGATGTCACCTTTAATTTGGATAAACTTTCTATCTCATTCCTCCATCATGGCCACCAAATAGCACTTCAAGGATCCACTTCAAAACCCTCACTTATGATGATGAGTGGCCAAGCTATGAGAAAATTTCTTAAGAAGAACACCCCTGCCTTGGTTGGTCAATTCTTTCACATCTCTTCCACACCCACCCAATCTTCCATACCTACTGAGATACAAAATCTCCTTGAAGAATTCAAAGATGTCTTCTCAGAACCAACACAACTCCCACCACAAAGAAGTTTGGATCACAAAATTCAACTCAAGCCTAATGCTCAACCAATCATCTTGAGGCCATATAAATTCCCTTATATACATAAATCAGTGGTGGAAAATTTGGTGAAAGAAACGCTGGCTGCTGAGATAATTCAAGAGAGTCAAAGTCCTTTTGCTTCTCCAATTTTTCTAGTGAAGAAGAAGGATAACACTTGGAGATTCTGTGTGGATTACAGAAAGCTCAATGACATTACCATCAAAGATAAGTTTCCTATCTCTATCATCGATGAATTATTAGATGAACTTCATGGTGCCATTATCTTTATTAAACTAGACCTCAGATCAGGGTACTATCAAATCAGATTGTATATTCCACATATACCCAAAAATGCATTTAGAACACATCATGGGCATTTTGAGTTCAAAGTTATGCCTTTTGGATTAACTAATGCACCAGCCACCTTCCAAGCTTTAATGAACTCTGTTTTTTTGCCCTTATCTTAGAAAATTTGTGTTTGTATTCTTTGATGACATACTAGTTTACAGCAAAAACCTCAAAGACCACATTCAACACCTTTCTATAGTCCTTACACTTCTAAGACAACACCAGCTTTATGCCAATCTCTCTAAATGCATATTTTCTCAACCATCTTTACAATATTTGGGTCATATAGTCACTGCATAAGGAGTTTCAGCTGACCCTGATAAAATTCAGTGTATACAAGATTGGCCTATTCCCACCAATCTCAAACAATTGAGAGGGTTTCTGGGACTCGGTGGTTATTTTAGGAAGTTTGTGAGAGGGTACGGTGTACTATGCAAGCCTCTAACTGACTTATTAAAAAAGAATGCATTCCATTGGTCTCCCACAACTATTGGAGCATTCAACAATCTCAAATCTGCCATGTGTACTACACCAGTCTTGGAACTGCCTGATTTCTCTAAGCCATTTGTAGTGGAATCTGATGCATGCACCCATGGTGTTGGAGCTGTTCTTATGCAAGAAGGTAAAGCCATAACTTTTTTCAGCAAGCCTCTTGGACCAAGAAACTTGGGATTGTCCACGTATGAGAAGGAATTATTAGCAGTGGTTATGGCAGTTACAAAATGGAGACATTATTTATTGGGCCACCATTTCTTCATTCACAGTGACCATCATAGCATCAAGTACTTCATGGAGCAAAAGATCACCACCATTCTACAACAAAGATGGCTAATGAAATTGTTGGGGTTTGACTATACTATCCAGTACAAGAAGGGATGTGAAAATAAAGTGGCAGATGCACTCTCAAGGCTTCATTCTGACATTCCATCATCTAGATGCATCTCTATGGATCTTTATACTCCCAAGTGGGCTCAATAAATAATCAGCAGTTATGAGCAAGACCCTATGGCTGCTACAATGATCACTCAACTACTTGTCAGCCCTACCTCCATTCCTAACTTCACTTACACAGAGGGCATATTGAGATATAGGGGGAGACGTTATGTAGGTATTGGGAATCAACTAGGGCAGAAGTTATTAGACTCTATCCATTCTTCATCAGTGGGTGGTCACTCTGGTATTCAAGGCAGCTACCAGAGAGCCAAGCAGTATTTCTATTGGAAAGGCCTCAAAAAAGACACCACCTTGTTTGTTAGCCACTTTGACACTTGCCAAAGAAACAAAGTTGAGCACATTCACCCTGCAGGTCTACTTCAACCTCTGCCAATTCCCTCTCAAGCTTGGCAGTATATCTCTTTGGACTTTGTGGAGGGATTACCATAGTCCAACAAGAAATATGTTATCATGGTGGTTGTTGACAGGCCCACAAAGTATAAACAATTTGTTGCTTTAACTCATCCTAAAACAGCACTTACTGTGGCTCAAGAATTCTTACGCCATATTTTCAAGCTCCATGGTCTGCCAATCTCTATTGTCTATGATAGAGACAAAGTGTTCACCAGTGCTTTTTGGCAAGAGCTCTTCAAATCATTGGGCACCAGATTAAACTTGAATACTGCATACCATCCACAAACTAATGGTCAAACAAAGAGGGTAAATGCATGCTTGGAAAGATATCTAAGATGCATGTCTGGTCATAAACCAATTATCACTCCAGCTTAAAAATGCCTCCATTCACTACACTTTATGGTTATGCACCACCACATCTAGCTTTTCCTGTGTAAGTCACATCTTCAGTTGCTGTTGTTGAGAGATACTTGAAGGACAAAGATGCCATGTTGGATCTTCTCAAAGAATCTCTTCATAAGTCCCAAGAGAGGATGAAGTTCTTTGCTGATCATAAAAGATCTGACAGATCATTTGAGGTGGGAGAACAAGTTTATTTGAAGTTGCAACCCTACATGCAGTCTTCTATGGCAATCATAAGCAACTTCAAACTATCACCAAGGTACTATGGACCCTTACAAATAACTCATAAAGTTGGAAAAGTAGCTTTCAGATTGGCTCTCCCTCCTACATCCAAAATGTCTCCCAATTGAAGAAGAAGCTTGGAGCAGCTGCCATTACTGCACCTACTCTACCCTTAAATGATGAAGAAGGTGGGATTGTTTTGATTCCAGTTGCTTCTTTAGAACTTCTCCAAGATTATCGCAAGGGCAACATGGTCCTATAGGTTCTTATCCAATAGTCTCACACTGCACCAGAAGACGCGACTTTGCAACACATTGCGAACGTTCAAGCCCATTTTCCAAAATTTAATCTTTGAGGACAAAGATTATGTGAAGGGGAGGGTATTTGTCATGTCCCTTGGCTGACCTTAGTATTTTTTGGGTATTTTTGCGACTTCTAATCATTAGAGATTAGTTTTTTATCTTGTTGCATAACTAATTTTAATTACCAAATCCCCACACGTGGTAGACTGTGGTTGATTAGGGTTAGCCAGTAGGGTTTTGGTTTTCAGTATTTAAGACAACATTGTATCTGTTGTTTGGGAATTGAATGAAAAAACGAATCTGAGGCTGCGCTCTTTGAGTGTAGAGTTATCCAAGCTTCCTTATCTTTTATCAGAGTTCTTATCTTCTCCTATGTATTGTCAAGGTCATATTTTGTACTTGACATAATTGTTCATATAAATAAAAGGTTCATGTAAGATGTACAATCCATCCCTTGGAAAATTGGTGTAAGCTTCGTAAGGTTGTTTTCCACTACCTCAGTTTTTCGGGAAAAATAGTGAAATAAAAAAAACTTTGTTTTGGGGATCACAAAGCATGAGTTGGTAATAGTATTCTCGGTAGTTATGTAACTTGTAATCTAGGTTAATTAATAATTCTTATCCATTCTAAGGTCTTTCTCTTCTTATATAAGACCATTCAAGTATTGTTGATCATAAACCATTGGTTTGACAGATTTCATCTCATGATCGTAAACCGACACTAGTTGGTCGAAATCTGGACTAGAAATAAAACTTCAATTAAGGTGTCTTATAAATTCCTTATGAAGTTTTAACAAGATATTATTCTAGTTTTTTTTGTTGTAGAATAATTAGGTTTCTCTTCCAGTTTAATAAACCCTAATCTACAAGTTTGTTTTGATTTACTTTTCTAGTAATTGTTAAAAACAAATTTCCAAAACATTGATTCACATCTAAAGGGAAATCAAATCGGTGTTTTGTGAAAGCAAAATATCAAAAAGTATCAATGGTATTATTGCATCTTCTAAAGAGAACTACTTTTTTCTAGAGGATTTTCGAGAGTACGTAGCTTCTAAGGAGAAATGGTATTCTGTTAGAAGATTTTAGAAATTAGATTCTAAAGGGAATTGGTGTTCTGATAGAAGATTTTAGATAGTAGCTTCTAAAGAGAATTGGTGTTTGACTAGGAGTTTGGTGTTATAGCTTGTGTTCAAATATGGACGAGGTCTCGAGTTTTTTATGCTATTGCGGTTTCCTCGTTGTCAAAATTTATCTATATCTTGCTTTACTTTTTACTTCCTTATTATATATTTGTTGATATAATTAAATTAAAAGCAAGTGATTCAATATTCAACCTGGACAGTTTTAACTAAAACTGTCTTGTGAATTCGTATCTTGAAATATAGATTACAGGACATGTTTTTGTTGGAATTCGGTTCGATTTACTGGTCCAGTACATACTAGGTTGTTCTTGGATATTGATTTTTTAGATATAGTCCTAGAAATCTTGTATGCGATCAGGTTTATAGATCACTGATCTAAACTACTGATTGTACAAGAAAGATAAACAATATATACATATTTTTCAAGGATCATTAAGTTGGTCTACTTGATATTATATTAGGTTTTGTCTTATATGTCCAAATGAAAAATTCGGTGGTGTACTTGGTACCCCATGCATTTTCGATTGTATCAGAGCAGGAAAACACTATAAAGACCGAATAAGTCTGTGCTTGTAATGATCTTACATATAGATATATTATCGAATACGGAACACACAAAATTTGATTTTGTTTAAAGTTTAAACGTAACAGCTGAGGGAACTGTCGCATCTAAATCAATATCTCAACATCCACATGAAATCACCTTGCGTGAATCTACTAGACAAGTTTTTCTTGTTAATAATGTGGAAACTGTTGATGACTTAGAAACACACCTAGGAAAAAAGTTATATCAACTTTCCGATGAAGGTGATTCAAATATTGGTAGAGATGTAGATTAGGAAATCTCTTATATAGTTTTCAAATCAGGGTTTGCAATCAATGTTAGCTTAGTAACAAAGCATTCAATATTCACCGTTAGATGAAAACCTGATTATACTCAAGGTAATATCTTTCAACCGTTAGATTGAATCTTATCATGTTACACACAAATGAAATGTATTTCATTTAGGGTTGAGTAGCCGCACCTAAACCTGTATATTTAGTTGGTTCAACAATAGTTAACCAAATGGTTAGTCATATGAGCACTTTCATATCAACCATATTCATCTTTATCACAACTAGTTCAAATGACTTCAAAATAAATAGTTGGAGAGTTGTTCAATTGCTTAGATCTTTATGAATAGACACAGCTGAAACAAAATCGGTTTGATTCATTTGAATCAATTCATGAACATTATAGCAACGGTTTGCAAAGATTGCATTCCTTATAACTTATATGTTTAAGTTCATGAACAATCGATTTGAGAAAATAACCAGATCAAGTATGCGTACGGGTATGCATACTTAAGCAACCAGATTTAAATTGGTTTTGGTTTCCAAACTTAGCAGAAAATTTCGGGTAGAAAAGTTCCGCCAGTATGCGTACGGGTACGCATACTTTAGGTGACTGGTTAAGAGTTTGTAAACTCCAAACTCAGCAGATATTCACGGACGTGAACTTCCGCCAGTATGCGTACGAGTACGCGTACTTAACCCGTCTCCTTCACCAATTCCGTATACACACATATGCACACACTTGGTTCCCGGTTTATGGATTTATAAACTAATGTGCGAACACACTATATATGCTTATATCCAAAGATGGTTACATAATCCCAACTCTACATTTCAATCATTGAAACATTCTTAGAGGATGTTATATAGTTGTTGTTCACAAACTATTTTTCATCAAAGCGATTTTCAAGATATTGAAATGTCATCATGACATTCGTCACAATTAAATATGAACTTGGTTAAATCAAAAGCTTACCAACACATATTTCGAGAAATATATAGGCGAGATAAACTCGGCTCGAAATAGCAAATGTGTATAATTGAAATCTATATACTTATACGAATTTTGTCTCAAGAGTAAGAGACAAAGTAGATATACTTTTTGAGTGATAGATAAGTTCAAGTCTCCACATACCTTTTAGTCGGATGAAGTTCCACTGGTTATAGTGAACTCACTACAATTGTTAAACCAGTGAGGATTTCAGTAACTAGAAATGAAGAAAAGAAGAGAAAGAGAAGATCTGAAGAGGGGGAAATTAAGATTAGCAGGGAAGAAGATGAAGATAAAGAAGAGAACATGACAGGGAGAGAGATAAGAAAATATATGGAGGAAAAGGAATTTCAGATAGCAATAATTTCATGTCCCTTACAGCCACAAACAAGGACAAATATAAAGCTAGTAAAACATCAAGCACCCATCACGTACTGCATGTGAATGGGGATAGAGGCAGAAAAGTAAATGATAAGGGCACCCTAAGCAAATAAGCATAAAAAAAACTAAGCAGCTAACAGAGGTGCATGATAACTGCCTACTGCTCCAAATGATGCTTTTCCTCAAGGATCACCTTAGGAAAGTTCTTCAAGATAAATTCTTTTTCCTCCCAAGTGGCATCATCAGTAGTGAAATGGGACCAGTGGACTAACACTTGAGCAACAATCTGCTTGTTCTTTTTAACCAACCTGGAGTCCAGAATATGCAAAGGAGCTATCTTCATGCAGCCTTCACAGTCAAGAGTTGGAAGAGCAGTTTGAGGAGCCATAACTTGTCCAATCTTGAGATTTAACTGAGAAACATGGAAGAAATGATGGATCCTTGAAGTAGCTGGTAGCTTCAGCTTATAAGCTACTTCTCCCACTTTGGCTATGACTTGATAAGTTCCAAAGAATTTAGCCGCCAATTTGAGATTTCTTCTCAGCTGAACTGAAGTTTGTTTGTAGGGTTGTAACCTGAGATAAACCCAATCTCCAACCTGAAATGATCTTTCAACTCTATTCTTATCAGCATGTTTCTTCATCCTGTGCTGTGCTTCTTCTAATATGGACTTGAGTAGAACATTCATAGCTTGCCTCTGCTATAAATAATCATCAACCTTTGCATTTATGGTTGGAGGATAAGTAATCATTCCCAATTGTGGGGGTGAATATCCATAAAGAGCCTGAAATGGAGTAAGGTGTAGACTAGAGTGATAAGTGGAATTAAACCACCATTATGCCAAAGATAACCAACTGACCCATTTGGTTGGCCTGTAACTTGTCATACACCTAAGATATGTTTCCAGACAAGCATTCACTCTCTCAGTTTGGCAATCTGTCTATGGGTGATAGGATGTGCTGAGATGCAGTGATGTGCCTAGCTTCTTAAACAACTCTTGCCAAAAATTACTCAAGAAAACACTATCTCTGTCAGAAATAATTGTTTGAGGAGGCCCATGCAGCTCATAGATGTTATCCAGAAACATTTTTGAGACTGATTGAGCTATGTAGGGGTGAATCATGGTAATGAAATGGCAATACTTAGTAAATCTGTCAACTATGACCATGATGACTTCCCTACCTTATGACTTAGGCAGTCCTGAGATAAAGTCCATACTAATATGTTTCCATGCTTGATCAGGGACTCGTAAAGGTTTTAGAAGTCCTCCTGGTAAAGTGTTTACCCCCTTAAGTTGTTGATACACTTCACATTCTGCTATAAACTGAAAAATATCCTTCTTCATATGAGGCCGATAAAAGAAGGATTTAGCCCTTTGATAGCTAGCTTGTGTACCAGAATTCCCACCCATGGAAGAATAGCGGATTTCAAACATAATTTGATGTCTTAGCTCTCCATAATTTCCCACATAAATCTTTCCCTTATACCTGAGTACACCTTGAGAGTAAGAAAAATGTGGTACACTGTCAGCTGAAATGAGAAGTTTTTGTATAATTCCATGAGAATGCTCATCCTGTTCATAGCTAGAAATGACATCCTTTATCCAACTTGGTTGCACCTCAGAAATAACATTGCAGCTAGCATTTTGTTGGTAAGAAACTCTAGAAAGTGCATCAGCAACTCTATTTTCAGAACCCTTCTTGTGCACCAGCTCATAGTCATATGCCAATAGTTTTGATAACCATTTTTGTTGTAATAATGAGTGTAACCTTTGCTCCATAAAAAATTTAATGCTTTGATGATCAGTGTAGATTTTAAAATGGTTACCTAGTAAGTAAGACCTCCATTTGGTGACTGCCATGACAATAGATAATAACTCCTTTTCATATGTGGAGTAAGCTAGAAATCTGATCCCCATGCTTTTGTTGAAGTATGCTATTGGTTTTTTGTTCTGCATGGGAACTGCACCCACACCACTATCCGAAGCATCTGTCTCTACTTCAAAAGGCTTTGAAAAGTCAGGCAATGTTAAAACTGGAGTACTTGCCATGGCTAGCTTGAGTTTTTCAAATGCTGATTGTGCTGCTGGACTCCATTTGAAATTTTTCTTCTTGAGTAATTCAGTAAGTGGTTTACTGATCAACCCGTAATGTTGTACAAATTTCCTATAATATCCAGTTAACCCCGATAATCCCCTCAATTCCTTGAGATTGTTTGGTGTTGGCCATTTGAGCATGCTTTCTATCTTTGATGGATCAGCTGCCACTCCTTGTGAATTAATGACATGCCCTAAGTACTCTACTTGTTGTTGACCAAAAGAGCACTTGCTAAGTTTAGCAAATAGAGAATGCTCTTGTAAAAGTGATAAGGTAATTTTCAAATGTTGTAAATGGGCTTCCATGTCAGGGTTGTAAATGAGAATGTCATCAAAGAAGACAAGAATGAGCTTTCTGAGATGAGGTTTGAAAAAATTATTCATGAGATCTTGGAAAGAAGCATGGGCATTGGTTAGGCCAAATGGCATTACTAAGAACTCAAAGTGTCCTTGATGGGTTCTGAAAGCAATTTTGTGTACATCTGCTGGATACACTCTAATTTGATGATACCCTGCCCTGAGATCAATCTTAGTAAACACCTTAGATCCTTTAATTTCATCAAGCAGTTCCTCTATAATGGGAATTGGATATTAATCTTTGGTAATAAGATCACTCAACTTTTTATAGTCAACACAAAACCTCCAACTACCATCTTTTTTTTTAAACTAGAATTATTGGAGATGCAAAAGGACTGTGACTTGGTTGAATGACTCCTGCAGCAACTATTTCTTGAACCAATTTGTCTATAACTTCTTTTTGAACATAAGGAATTCTATATGGCCTTTGGTTAGGGGGGGAAGCTAATGGTTTGAGTGGAATGTGATGATCATGAGCTCTTGCTGGAGGTAAAGTTGTAGGTTCCTTAAAGATTTTGGGATAAGTATCAAGCAGACTAGCAATTTGGGGAGGAACTTCAATTTCTACTTTTGAAACAATTATAGAATATAGTTGGCCAACTATACCATGCTTATTTTTCTTAAGAAATTTATGCAAGGCTGAGATAGAGATTTGTGATACCTTTGTGTAGATGGGGAAAAACGGGCCGCCGGTTTTTTGGGAAAGTGGAGAGTCGAGCGTGCTGTCGAGACTCCTCAGCCTGGCAAAACTATAATCCTCACACAGATACACCGCTTCAAAGGGGGTTCTTAGATTCGGGAAATCAATATGTATGACTCCGGCCTAAACCAAGTCAATGGCCGTTCCAGAGTCAATTCGGCCGCAAAGAGGGAGATGGGTTGATCTGTAGGAAGGAAGCTGGGAGTTGTGTGGTATCAGTGATGATCAAGGATTGTGGGTGTGTTGAAGGTTTCTGCAATATTGTTGAACTGCTGAAGTTGAGTTCTGTGAATAAGTTTATATCGAGTTGTTGACGGATAATGATGATAATCAGTGATTGATGATATCCTGATGTCCTCGATTTAGACTTATTTTTATTGCAAGAATAATGTACTACTGATCCCTGTAAGTGTGACGATTTCTTGAGTGAAAGAGTGGGAAAGTGGGAGATCGTGGTAAAGTCAGTTCCATGTCGTGCGGAGACCTGACTGATCGTGTACCCACTACTTTGCTAACTCCTTCAACCGTTAACACGACTTACATATATTTCTCGTTGTGGATGAATCCACGTGCCGTAGACCGCCAGACCAAAACCCTAAGTGACATCCCCCCATTTGTGACGTGATTGATATTTCACGAATCGTGGAGTCTGCAAGGCAGACGTGTATTAGTTAGTCAGATGTTGGCTGATTTAGACTGTGACTCTAGTTTTGTTGAATCGAGCATAAGTGGTGAATGCTTGGTGATTCATGGATTAAACATGTAGTTCTCTGAGATGTCAATGAAGTACTGACTAGAGCGACTGACCAAGTATTTCTCAACTCGACGAATTGCTGAATATTGAGAGTTTTTCGAGCAACTGAGCAAGTATTGCTCAATTCGACGAATTGCCGAATATCGAGAGTTTTTCGAGCAACTGAGCAAGTATTGCTCAATTCGACGAATTGCCGAATATTGAGAGTTTGTCGAGCAACTGAGCAAGTATTTCTCAATTCGAAGAATTGCCGAATATCGAGAGTTGGTCGAGCAACTGAGCAAGTATTGCTCAATTCGACGAATTCGATAATTTTGGTGTGCAACTGAGCAAGTATTGATCAATTCGACGAAATACTGAATATTGGTAATTTGACGTGCAATTGAGCAAGTGTTGCTCAATTCGAAAAACTACTGATGAATTACCGAATATTGATGGTTGGATCAATATTCGAGCAACTTAGCAAGTATTGCTCAATTCAAAGAATTATTTACTGGTATCGTGACCCAATAAAATATTAATCAAAAATATTGGTCAATTACCGAATATTATTAATTTGGATGTTGATTGCTGAATCAACATAATTTTGTGTTTGAACTTGCTCAGAATGGTGATTCGTGGAGCGTTTGTTCGAAACCCTAATTTTTGATCAATCCTTCATCAATTGCTGAATTGCTGAAAATTGTTCATGAGTGAGGAGGGACCGACCACATGGGTGCTCAGTGCTCGAGTGAGCAGGCACCAGGGTTCTCAATTTGAGAGTTGGTGAAAAAATGATGATTAAATGCAGGATTCATTATTTATTGAAATATTGCTGGATTCAGCATTAGGTTATAAAACCTAGGTATGAGAGATGAGGACCGACCAAGAGATCATGGGACCGGATCTTGGTGGTCACGGGACCATTTGTTGGTCATGTGGAGAATCCCCTAGTTGGTTGGAGAGAGTTCGGGCCCAGTATGAGCAATTGAGCAAATTAGGTCAGAATTTTGAAAACGTGTGGGACCGGCCTTGTGCAACCCCTAGGAATGACCCTGGTCGTTCATGAAGGCGTGCACGTGTTTTCGTGATGTCCTTGTTTCTATACTGAGAGTTTCAGTATTTTCAGATGCCCGTTCGAGCAACATAGTGAATTTTCAGAAGAGTTTCATCTTGACTGAGAATTCTCGATTTTTGTTGGAATGAGCATGTATGCTCAGTTCATCAATATTTTGAAAATATTAAAATAAAAGTATTTTAATATTTAAAATTGTCGTGAGAGGCTAGCCAGTCGTGTGATTATGTTGGCTTTTGGTTTTTCGTGATTTGAGCAATATTTGAGAAAATATGGAGAAATCATGGATTTTGCTCAAACCCAAGAGTTTCATGAATTGAGGAAAATAATAATTATGCAAGATTAGGAATTGCAAGGCGTGGGACCGGCCATGGCTAGGGCATGGCCGGACGGCTAGGTTGCCCGGTCCCGCACACCTTTCCCTATTTTATTATTTCTCATGAATCCTTGAAGTTATGGAGAATCCTTGAAGTTATGGAGAATCCACGAGTTTTTGTTGAAACGGAGGAGTTTCGTGAGATTAGGGAATAATAATTATAAAAACCTAAGGGTTGTGAGGTGTGGGACCGGCCACGGCTTGGGCATGGTCGGCCGGTTAGGTTGCCCGGTCCGGCACACCTCTCCTTGTTTTATAATATTATTTCGTGAATCCACCAAGTTATGGAGAATTCACGAGTTTTGCAAAAACAAGGAAAGTTGCTAAAACCAAGGAGTTTTCGTGAGTTCACGAAATAACAAAAAATAAGGAAAATAACGGGAGAGGCACGAACCGACCATGGCTAGGGCACGGCCGGCCGGCTGGTGGGCCCGGCCCTGGGCGTCTCTTATTATTTTATTAATATTTATTGTTTTTTCCTGTTTTGCGAAGGATTCCTCATTATTTCATATTTTTGGACACTCGTTCGTGCATCCGGGTGCTCAGTCGTGCATCATTATCGAGTACACTCGCACCATTTTTGTGGGGCTTACTCAGTGATGGTCCAGATGCCCGGTTGTTGAGTATTTATTACTAATCTATGAATTCAGTGGAGAATAATTCATGAAACAGAGTAATAAAAATGAATAGTTGTTCATTATTAATTCGCAGGATCAGCTGTGGATTCGACTACGAATTCAGAATAATAAAACAAGCATTACCATCCTATGGGATCGTGGATTCGAACATAGAATCAGAGTAATTAAGATTATATATTACCATTTCATGAGATTAGTGGATTTGATCATGAAATCGAAGTAATGAGATAGCACAGTTGTTTTATTGCCATTCTATGAGATCAAGCCGTGGATTCGATCATAGAATCGAAGCAATTGTTATTGCCATTCCATGGGATCAGGCCATGGATTCGACCATGGAATAGGAGCAATTGTTATTGCCATTCCATGGGATCAGGCCGTGGATTCGACCATGGAATAGGAGCAATAATAGATTATTCTGGGAATTCAGTGGTGAATGTCGCAACAGAATTAATCTATTGTAGAAAAGATATTAGCCAGTTAAAGCGTCACATCTATTCTGAATGGTGCGTAGTCAGGGAGTCACGATGCTGTTTACGACCTGAAGGCATTAGTGCTTTCAATCTATGGAGAACCGCCTGAATCTATGCACAGTCTCTCCACATAATTAGGGAACGGTGTGTGTCACCGACGTCCTGAAGGCGTCCGCCGCCCAATTATTCTTCTATGTGGAGGTGGGTCTCTCTCCTGCAGTCGGGGAACAGTGAGTATCACCGACGTCCTGAAGGCGTTAAGCTCTCAATATATGGAGAACCGCCCAAATACGTTATTCTGCATAGAGGTCACGACGAAATGCCAGGGATCGAACGCTCATCTGGTGGAGGCTTTTCGAAAACATATTCATCATGGCTTCGTAAAATATGAATCGTTGCATGCCTGAAAGCCGTGTCAAAAACATGCCTCATGATTTTACGATTTTTCCCATTGTTGAAAATCTACCATCTACATTAAGTCCCCTGCTTAGTGAGGAACAGTCATGTTCCGCAGTAAGCATTAAATGGTGATTTTCAGTCGACGGGATCAGCGGTCGAACTCAATCTACAAAGGTAGTTTCAGAATCCTCGATTTACCCCAATGATGCCATGTACGAGCAAATGCACAGATGAGGACCCTGATAGTAAGATAGATTGTCATCTTGTGAGCGTGGAGAGATGAGGCACTGCTGATTTGGGCATGGTCGGTCTAAGATTTACGGGCCCGAGCCCCAAAAAGGAAACCCATGTTTTATTAGGTTTTGGAAATAAATTTGATATAAAAGGGAATAACCCTAAAAATTTATTTTATTTTTTGGTCAACCAAGCTTCATCACCAACTTCACGCGAGTAGCAGCACCAGGGAGGAGGAAAAAAATTTCGTCGGAGAACCACCGCCGATCAACGTCCGGCCAATTTTCGTTGGCGACTGGTCAGTCCAATTTTTTTTTCTTTTTTCTTTTTGCTGTTAGTTTTATGATTCATGGGTTTTTCTCAAAACGAGAAATCCTCTAGTTGCATGCATGCGTAGGATTTATGAAGGGTTTTTAGAAAACGTATGTATATGCCCGTTTGTTCGTTAGTTGAAGGAACGGGCAAAAATCACTAATATGGAAGAGATACATAAAACTTTGAATAGACATGGTCTAGTTGCAGTAGTAAAACTTTTTTTTATTAGGTTTCATGAAAACCCAAGTTTGTTTTCGAAGCATGAATTTCGTAAATACTTTTAGAAACGTAGGTTTGTTCGTAAAAATAATAAATAATCCTTAGGGTTAAAGGAATTTTGACCTGGAGTTGATGATAAAAATTTGTTTATGAACTTTCAAAATTTTGTTTGAAATATGTATACTTTTGCAAAAATAGAAAAGACCCTCGTTTCATAGACGGATGCTCGATTGAGCAAAAATGTTTTTTTTTTTATATATATTTACGTGAGTTATTAACTCACGATTTTTTTTAAAGGTACGTGACCTGTTCACGTTTTATTGAATATAAATCAAGTTTTTTTTATGAAAATTATTGAAAGAAAATAATTCATGAGTCGATGAATTCGTAGTGTATGTGTGAGTTTAGTGATTTTATAGTGTATGTACACGTAAAAATCAGCGAATGTTCACATGGAAAGTTATGTGAATTATTCATAGTATCTCGAAAAGTCAGTGTTGAATCTTGAATAATATGTTTTATGCTCGACTTTGCAGGTTTGAAAGAACGAGCAAGTTTTGGGGTTTTACGTTGTTATCACTAAGTTCGTGAAATCGTAAATAGGTAAGAGTTAAGGATTACCACTTTTGTAGACGTCAATATGAACATCATAATTGTGTTGTTGCTTTAATTCCATTGAATTGATGAAATTAGTGTATGTATGTCACAACAACTTTGCGAAAATGGCTCAGTCCCGTAGCGTTTCTGAAGATGATGCTTCTTCGAGAGAGGATGTTTCCACAGACGCCTCTTCAAGAGGTGATGGTTCCTCCAGAAATGATGATTCTGAGATTTCCAAGGAGAAAGACGGAAGTCCCAAGACTAAGAACATTCCAACTGCTGAGGATAAGTTCTTTACGTATCTATATAGACCTGAAAAGCGTCCCTTAGGCTCCTCGTTTCGGTTGTTAATAAATCCCAGGAGCACTACTCAGCATAAATTGGTATCTCCTCAAGCAGTAATCCGGTTTTGTTTGTAAGGAAAACACTTTTAGGCTTCTCATGTGGAGTTCAAGCTTTGACGAAAGCCCCTGATGCATTTCTCTGGATGGGAAAGACACATGCTGGGTCATAGTCGTGTTAGGACCATATTGGATAGTGCCCAGGTAACACGATCCATTCAATCTGCTGGAGTTTAATCATCAACCATGATATACCATGTATGGTAGCCTTGCTCTCCTGTTGGTGTGTTCCTACTCACACGTTTATATGCAGATGGGGAGAATTCACCATTATTTTAGAATATGTAGTTGCTTTGTTGCACCTTCCAATTACTGGTAATTTCCCTGAACAGCTTTCATCAGAGGAGAAGGAGATATCTAACATATTAAAGGCCAAGATGCACGAATTCAATGAGTCACCCGTATCCTGCTATGCTCAATGGTTATCACATTGGTGGCCGAGAGATAGAATTCCTGAAGAACAGGTTGATGGCGCTTTAACAATTGCTGCTTCCTTATGCCTGTGGCTTTCCAGGGATATCTTTGAAGATTGTGGAAACTTGCTGAATCCGTTTGTGATTCTCTTTTCCATAAAGATGGAAAAAGGTGAAAAAATTCCCATTTGCAGTCTATTCTTGGGTTCGTTGTTCGCCAATTTAGACTCTCTAGTTATAGACTCCGGTATTTCTGATGGCTTCATGAGAGTCGAGACATATGCCAATACCATGTTCCTCCAAGCCTTGATGTGGGAGCATCTCGAGAGTTACGCCCCAATTCCCCGCAGCATTTTGCAAGGCCCTAAGGTCGACACTCGTCACTCCTTCCTTGAGAAGAATAACATCAGGATCATGCGCTGGTCTGGAAAGAAACCACAATACAAGATATGCATTACTGACGTTTTGGACATTGAGTCCCAGTTCAATTTTCGCCCCTGGGTGTCGGTTCCTTCTCTTTTATCACAGTTGATCACTTTCAATACTACTGACGAGAATATCACGTTGAGTACTGGTGCTGGTCTGAGTGAAGGAGAGAGATCTTTTGTCTTGATTTGTACTCCTGGTTTCTTGATATCAGTAATGAATGGAGAATTCCGGGTAGAAGAATACAATATTGATAGAGCGGCTCGACAGATGGGTGTTGACCAGTGTATTCCGGGTCACCGAATGAACAAACCATCAATTGAGTATTTGAAGACTAATCTGGACTGCACTCATGTGGAGGGAAGTGAGTATTTATTCCTGGGTTACATAGACTTCTGGCGTCAGAAACTTGAGCGTGTGTATGAGTTTGCAATGGATGTTAAGTCCCCAGTTCAAAATTTCCCTTCCTCTGACATGATCTCTGATCGACCCAGGCTGAGATATCTTTCCAGTGGCGACAAAAGGAAGACGTCTCCAAATGCGACACAGGTGAGTACCTTTTTCATGATTTTAGCCAAAGTACGCCAATCACGCTTCTTAATTGTATTGTGGACTCCATGGTAGGATGGCCGTGCTGTGAGATTTCGAGTTGATGTAAACTCTCCAAACCTTCAAGAAAGTCCTCAAGGAGGAGAAGGCAGGAGCAAGATATCTCATAGGATGATCCCGAACGATATACAGTCTCCTACCGCTTCTTTGGTGAGTTGTTAATACTTTTCTTCATTGTTGCGACTTTCTCGTCCCTGTGATCAGGATCTTAAAAAAATATTGTTAATTCGTTTCAGAATTTTTCTCCATATGTTATTGATGGTCTTCGTTCTGCTCCTAGTCGAATAATTCAAGGATACAACACTGACGAGGAAGTTGACGTAAGTATTCCCTCCTTAAGCTAATCAGTGTAACACGCCTTTGGATGAATTAATGATGATCGTTGTTGATGTATCCAGGAGGAAGTCATTGTAGATGAGAAGCATGTTGATGAAGCACACTCTTCTTTGAGTCATGGAGATATGGAGAGTTCCCTAAATCTCGAACCGAATGAAGATAACGGAGTTGCCAACGGAGATTCTAACACCGCCGAGCCTTCAAATGGTTTAGAAACTCCCTTAGTAAGTATACCTCCTGTGACCTCTTTATAGATATATGATATTGTTGATTTATGAATGAATGAGTGAAAGTGTATGCGAGTATACGAGTAATTTTGCCGAAATACGCCACCAGGAAATTTCAAACTTCAGCTTTTAGTAAAAACACCGTAGAATCCTCGTTTGGAGTCGGATTTTCGATGTCTTCATATGTATCTTCAAGCCCATGAAATTTCCAAGCTTTTGTTAAGAAGTTTTTTGATATTGGAGCATGTTTAGGGCCTGAAAAAGGAGAAACCGTAAACTTCCAGGAGATTTTCAGAAATTTTCCAGATTGCATGTCGTCCAATGTTTTGGCCACATCTCCTTGCTCGTTCATCCGATCGTTATGAAATTTTGACATATTGTATAGGTATTATTCCTTACCAATTTCTCCCAGTTCGTCGTTTAATACAGGGCAGTGTAGAATCTCTTCAGATGAGCTTGTTTGAAAACGCGTTTCATGGATTCTACACCATTTTCTCATGTTTTGGGTGCAAAATAAGGAACTTAGATGATGCTAATTCACTTACATTCTGAATTTTATGGTTGCCTTTGATTTTCCTGCTCTAATCTCATGTAATCTTCGTATTAGGTACCAAATACCGAAGTTGAGAATAACGGAACCAATGTTGAAGATTCGAGCAATGTGGTGAATAAAAGCAGTAACATTACCAACTCTCCACCTCCAGGTTATGAGAATATCATTGTTGAAGCCGTAGAGGAAACTGAGACTCCAGTTGCTATTGAAACCGAGCAAAGAACAGAAGAGACTGTCCCAGAAGAAGATGATGTAATGACAATGGAGGATGCTCCAGTAGTTGAGAATCGTGTAGTAATACACGAATATCCCAATGCAGGGATTGTTTGTGAGCCTCCATTTGGTGCTCAACTCCCGTATCATGTGTATGTTGGTGGATTAAGCGTTCCTAATGGGTATGCCAACATGTGTGAGAAGTTGTGGAAAATGTATGGTCATATTGTTGTTGCCAGGGATCCTGATCATAGATACTTCTTGACAATGCAATTGGGAAACATATTGCGTGTTATAGATGACATACGAACAAGGACCAGAAGTACTGTTACTCGAGATGTACTCTTTGATTGGGAGTACAACTTGGAGAATTCTGAGAGACTTGGCTTTAACTTGAAGTGGCTTCGTCATAAGATCAACATTATCAAGGATGCAGTAGTGAAGAACATCCATAATACTAGTAATGCTGTGATGGAGAAAATGACCAAGATTGGTGAGCTGACCAAAAAGCTGGAGTTGGAGAGAGCGGCTTTGCAAGTCTTGGAGAATGCTGAGAAGCAGAAATCATACTTCTATGGATTCCTTTAATTTCCTTTCCATAATCTCATGAACATTGAACTTCCGAGAGATGTGAGGTTTTATTTGGGTTTTGAGTTTTCGACAGGTTTTGAGTGACTGAGGATTTTCTTTTGGATTTTGGATTTGATAGAGATTTTTCTTAAATAAAGAACTTTGATAAATTGCTGAATTTTCAAATACTGAGTGCAAGTATGAACACGTTTTGGAGGAATTGAAAAATACAAGTAAAAGAAAATCCTAAGGTGTGAACGCCAGATGCTTTGAGCGTTTTCTTTGGATATAAGACATCCAATGTTGAATGCTTCATGCGTCGAAAGTCTTGAGACAATTCTCATGAATCACTGGTACACTTGTCTTTCCTTTGATGTCAGCCAATTTGTAGTATCCTCCAACAACTGACTTAGCAATCATAAAAGGTCCTTCCCAGTTAGAACTCTTTGTGGAGTGCAAATTGCGTCTGGTTTCCTTAAGAACCAAATCTCCTTCATGAAATTTGTTAGGCTTGGTTGTACGTGCTTTGAATATCTTCTGTTGGTTTGGAATTCCTCGTGGATTCCACGTTGGTGGAGCTTTCCAGTTTTTCGGTACATGTGGACATTCACGTAGAGGAGAGTATGTTGGATAATGCTAGTGGAACCGAGCCATATCTTCAGCGATGAACCTTCCAATAGGGTCCTCAGTTCGGAGAGATTCCAACCATTTAGTGTAGTACTGCTGAGGCGAGACTACCCACTCATAGCATTTGATGATATCATGGTCATGAGTATGATTGAGTCCCCGGATAAAGGTAGCATATTTGAAAGCTGCAGAAGACATACTCAAGTGTATTCACTTAACCCTTGTTAATACAAATATTAGGATAAAAAACACTTTGAAAGCGTTAAATCTACATGAAATTAATATTACCTCTTAAAATACTTAAATACGTATCAACAGATAAAACAACAATAATAACCACAACATTTGTAAATTATTTCGACCAAGCTTAGACGTAAAATATTGGACGAATGTTACATACTTTTTTAGAAGAGATTTAATTACAACTGTGATTGGTTTCAGTCTTAATTTCTAACTGAAATAGGGTTAGTATTTTCATCTCTAATCACAGATGCCACTTGGAGCACTACAGATTAGACATAGAAATACTAACATAGTTCAATTAGGATTCGACATTTGAATGAAGGTAATCACGTTGAGCACGGATTGCAAATATCCCAGCTTAAGTGCAGATATTACGAACATCAGCCCCATTGAAACCCTACAACAGAAATATGGCACGGCTAAGATTACATCGGTAACTCTATAAGAGATTTCCGAAAGACGACATGAGAGTATGAGTGTCGATCATATTTCATAAATAAAAACAACACCACCTGAAAATTAATATTACCAATCATCAATTTTAACTTTATCGGCTTCAGTATCAACAAATTTTAAATAAGTCAAATACCTCAAAACTCAAAAGGTTAATCACTAAAAATCTTATAGCTAGGGTTTGACAAATCTTTACCTCAAAAACAACAGCAATTACATTAGGCAGATACAATCTTTTAAGAGGCTTGATTTTTGTATTCCAATTTATTTGATTTATCACGAATATTCTTCCTCCTATGAGATCATCCAAAACCTTTTAATTTAAAACAAACATACAGACGAACAAATTCGTGATTAGGGTTTATTCGAGCTATGTCGTGTTTCTGGAAAATAAAATAATCAGTATCTATCTATACCTCCAATTATCTATACCTGTAATTACCTGCAGTCAGTGTCATTACTTGGTGAATCAAAACATCAATGTCATTACTTGCAATCAAGACAATCTGTTAACCCTAGCAATCAGTTCCATTCTTTCTTTTTCTTTTATGTTCTTCTTCAGGTTAAAATAATAAATATTACGTACCTGAAAACGATCAGTTTGAATCCACATACGATCAGTAAAACTTTGAAAGAAATCACGTACCTGCAAACGATCACTAAAACCCTGGATAAAAAATCAACAAACTGCAGTCAGAAACCCTGGAAAAAAAATCAACAAACTGCAATCAGGAATTACAACAGAGAAGCAATGAAGAAACGCAAAAAAAAAGAAGCATAAAAAGCGGATACTTTGGAGAGTTAACTTAAGGTTAGAAATCAACAGTTTTTTTTATCGATCCTAGTCGGCTTCTTATATAGAGGGTGCACAATGATATCCCAGAATGGAAGAAACACGGATCAGAAAATCCAGCTAACTCCGGTATATGTTTCATAAAAGGAAATCAGTTTGTTTTTTTCTTCCGCAAGTAATAAAAAGACTGTGCGTCGTTTTTAAGAAGCCGAGTTGTATTAGGAAACATCAATGTTTATCTTGTCTCCCGATCGGATGGCCGAAAATATCCCTCGTCCAACTTTAAATATGCGCCATGGGATGACGAAATCAATGGTCGGATTTAACAGGCTAGACATACACCACTTCTTTTTATAATATAGATAAAGGTACCATAATAGTGTTAAACATCAATGTTTATCTTTTCTCCCGATCGGATGGCAGAAAATATCCCTCGTCCAACTTTAAATATGCGCCATGGGATGACGAAATCAATGGTCGGATTTAACAGGCTAGACATACACCACTTCTTTTTATAATATAGATAAAGGTACCATAATAGTGTTACCAAAATACAACTAACATGTCTTAAAAGTTTCAGATGACAAAGGTTCAGAACGTAACAAAGAGTTGTTTCAAGGAAAGGAGACAGCAAAGGCCCCTTAGCTGGGGGCATAATACAACAAAGAAGTTCAGTTGGAAACAAAGCCAGCATAACGTGATCATGGGTAAGGAAGACGGGGAAATAAAACTCCTCGGCCTGGAGCTCAGCCTCCGTAAAGGCATCATTGATGTAATCAATGGCAGAACGCTCAAATTGCACCTTCATCTGTGAAGCCTGAGCCTCTAGATCCGAAGCAGACTTCTGTATGAGCTCCATCATCTGAGCGCTAAGCTGATCATTAGCTTGTTGAAGCGCCTCAGCCTTGAACTTAGCAGCGTCATCAAACTGGCAAGACATTTCCAACGCAGATATCTGACCCTCAAGGCGGCTAATCTTGGCATTTGCACCCACCAACTACTCCTAGAGACATGCGGATACGAAGGGTATCAGCAACAAGAAAAAGAAGTTGAAGACACAAAGGACGCTACGGAAAAATAATTATCCTAAGCTACCTCCCGCATGTATAAGGGATTCTTCTAAACTATGCTGAGCCTCAGCAAGATCCACCTCAGCCGCATCAAGATCTTCCACAAGGGTATCCTTTTCCGTCCGGAGATCATCAACATCTATCCGGAGCGAAGCATTCTCAGAGGATAAATCTTGGTACACACTCTCTAACTCTTCAAACCTTCTTACTAAATATGCATGAGACATGGAAGAAGGCACGGAGATGGCATCGACAAGTTTTTTCTTAAGGGAACAAATCTCATAATTCAAGACATTATGTTCCGCAGTGACCTTATCTAAGGAAGCACAGGCATCTTCAAAATCGGCATGATACTTCTTGCGAATAATTTCTTGAGCTGAGAGATGTTTCTCGACTAAGGAAATATCCTCCTTTTGCTTTAAAATGAGACTCTTCTTCCAGTTAAGGGCTTCGTCACATTCCTTACAAAGCAAAGCCATCTGCTTCACTAAGTCCGCATTATGGGCAGACTCAAGGGAAAGTTGGGCCTCATTATGGACGGCTACGTTCATCAGCCTATCAGATTTCTTTTGATAATACCAAACGTACGAGGTTAACTTGGCCACTTGATCTTGGAGATACCTAAGTTCACTAGAGCTACCGGCTGACAGACGAAGGTTGTCTTAGGACTATGCAACCAAAAAGGAAGAAAAAACTAAGGAGAAGAAGAAACAAACCTATGACTTTAGAGGACTCAGTGGCTAAGGAAGAATCAGCAGCTTTGCGCCCATCCTAAGCAACCTTGGCAGCATTATTATGTCTCTAAGATCCAATAAGAAAGCTTCCAGAGATCTCTGAGTCTTCCTTAGATCGTCCTCCAACGAAGATATCTTAGCAACAAAAGCAACATCACTCGACGAAGGCTGTTGTGCAATAGCAAGCGCATATTCTTGACGAGCGTGTTCCAACGGGGAACTCAAATGAGTACACTTAGCTCTATAAACCTTGAATAAGGTGTAGCCAACATCGATCTGCTTGTAAAGCTGCAAACGAAGGAGTATAAGAGCGGACGGAGGATCAAATTAAGAAGAAAAACAATAAGGTGAGAATCACTTACTGAGAATGCTGAAAGAAGAGGGAGGAAATTGGCGTAGGTGTCCATGAAATCCTTCATATCTTGGATGTTACCCCTGTAGATCTCACCAAAGCTCAGACTGGAGCGAAGGAAATCAGGGTCAAAGAACAAGTCTTTAGCTGCACGATACTGGGCAGATAGCACATCCAGCTGCGAAGCTATCTCGAATGAACTACCAAGATGATGATGATCAAGTCCAACAGAAAAGTGACCCTTGGAATCCCGCAGGATGACTTCAAAAATAGCGTCATCAGAACTACCTAAGATCAAGCTCTCCGACAGCTTACCTTGGCTAGATTCAGCAGCAACTCCCTCTTTAGTTTGAGTACGGACATGGGGCACGACTGTTGAACCCTCACCACGACGAAGAGACGGCATGGTGGATGAGCTAGGAACAAAAAAAAGAGCTTGAGAACCTCCCAAATCCATGTCACTGGCAGAAGGAAGATTACTCAGTACGGTCTAGTCTGGTGACGAAGGTGGGGGTCTAATAGCTTTGCTAACAGGGGAAGTAGAGACAGACTGAGCATTCCTTAGTGAAGTAGGAGCATCATTGAAGGAGAAGCTAGCTAGTGAAATCACAACCTTCTTCTTCGGCTGCGAGTATGAACTACCAGCCCTCACCGTGGGGGTAACAACTTTAGCAAACGAACCGCTTGACTGAAGGGAGGAGGCAGGAGACGAAGGGAGACTCTTAGAAGCCACAACAGTAGCTCCAGTAGCGGCAGAAATAGCGGGCAATGCTTTGCTGGGAGAAGAGAATGAAGGAATCTTCAAATACAATGTAGGAGCAGGGGATTGGACACTAACAGGCTCGACCAACTGAGCACCAGTACCAACACGAAGGTTCTCACCCTCAACTGAGGCATCTTGGACGAGACTAGGGTTATCTTTGGAAAAATCCTCCTCAATATCATCCAAATGAGGACTGATGCCAGTATCCTCGATATCCTCCATGTCTTCGTCACCTGGTACCTCGCCAGCAGCCTTAGGATCCTCATCCAAAGCATCAAGATCAATAACAATCTTCAATTTACCCTTCCTCTGGGAAGACTATAAAGGAACACATGCGTCAGCTAAGAATCAGGGGCAACGCACTAAGGAACTTACAAACTCAAAGGTATGATAATGATCCTTACCTCCGCAGGTGTTTCAACCAAAGCCTTTCTCTTCCTAATCCTTGTGGCTACAGAGTTACCAGTAGAGCATGGAGCAGTCCCAACAGAAGAAGCATGGGCAGTTTGCAAAAGAAAACCATCAGAAAATCAGACAAAGATATCAAAGAAGACAAAGGCACCAAAGCAGACACGAATGTACCTCATGAGAAGCAACATGATTAAAAATCCAAGGCCGATACCCATCATACTTTTCGGGCAAAGAACGAGCTGAATGAGGGACAGAATGATCTGCGGTGGTGAAACCATAGACCCAAGGACCAACCACACGAAGAGGAGTACGAGCCCAACGGTCATCATGATCAAGACGGATGCGGTCATACTTCGGCAAAGGCAGCCTAGCAGAATAATGGATGGTAGTCGACCCAGTCTTATCAATCTCCTCCAGCAAGCGAAGGCTATTACCTTCCCTAATCTTCCTAGCAGTAACATGAATGCGACGAGGGACAACACTCCAAGGAAGAAGGTTACTTTTCTGAATATCATCGGCATATGTAGCATTGAAGTTGGCAGGGGTATAATCCTCCTGCTTGGATCTCCCTTCAGCAAAGGGGTCATAGGACTTCAAAGTAGTCTTTCCCTTGCTAAAATACCAACTCTCACGAAGGGCATGCCAGTAATTACTAGTATACTGCATAACTCCTCGGACCTGAGTCTTATTTACCGGGTCATCCCGGGTAAACAAGACGTCGTAATAGAAAGGATCCTTTCTACTAAACAGAGGGAGGAGCATACCCGGGGCCAATTGGCCAATACTAATCAGAAGATTATTCTCATCGTAAGGAAAATTTCGAATAAGAGACTCGATGAGAACATCAGGGTCGTTGAAAAAGGAAATCTCAAACTTATGAAGACGAAAAGACTTAGCAATCTCAGCAATGGACTGATGAGCAAAGCCATCTTTGTCACACAGCTGAAGCCTCTGAAGCTCATAATGAGGAGGAGGAGGAAGAAGATCTTCAACAGCAAATTCTTCAACCTCAGGGTCCACAGACTCCTCAGGGACCATATCCATCTCAGTCGCAGCAGGTACCTCAGAATCCTCAGGAGGAGATGACATAGCATCAGGATGATCCATTCGCGGGGGAGGATCAGCCGGCGAAGATACCTTCGGACCCTTACACATAGGCTTCTTCGGGAGCCTCATAACTCCTAACACCATCAGGAAGAACTTCTCCATCAACAATGGCAGAGGAAAATTGCAGTTCATTCAAGAGCAAATTAGGGGCAAAAACTGACGTACTTTGGGCATGAGTTTTACTTAACCAACCAAAGGGGACAGTTTAAACACATCATGGGGAAAAATCAAGGACCATTAACCGCATGATCAAAATTACAGACGAAGAACAATCATGGTAGGATTATCATCAAAATACAAAATGGGAGTAAACCCAAGTTCTCATACAACGCGAGCAAGTAAAAAAGAACAAGAATTCTCACATGCAATTATAAAATCAACATCAGTAACCCCCTAGTTAAATAAGGATACACAGGGCCAAGCATGGAGAAAATAAAAACTAAAAAACGAGTATCACTTACTTGTACGATCAACTGTGGAGCCAAAGCACTCGTAGAATCAAAAGGAAGGAGGAGAAGTTAGCAGAAAAATCTCAGTGAAAGAGATGGAGAGCGACAGTTGGAAGAAGAAGAAGAAAGGGAATTAATAAAAATTCCTTCTCTTTATTCCCTTCTTATAGGCGGCCGGAGAATCCAAAAATTTGGATGTCCCGAAATTCAAGGGGAAGTTATTGCATGAAAGGACATGTAGGGACCACCCAATCGGTACGTGCAAAAATGGCGGCGTAACGGAAGTTTTCTTCCAATTCTACCAAACGGTAGAATATGAAAGAAAAGGGGAAAACTGTGAATACCAATATTCTGAGTAGCAAAGGATACCTCCGTAGATCTACTTTATCTCACCCCAAGAAAGGAGACCTCGACGGTTGAGATGAGAAAAGTAAAAGCTTAGTCTACAAAGAGGCAGCTGGCGAAGGGACAGAGGTAGATGACGCATATAATCAGCATTAAATGTACAAATCTCTTATCTACACGCATGAATCAAGGCACGTGGAGAGAGAAGGCGTGGCAGAACCCGATTGGCAGAAGCTGGCGGTGAACGAAGGTACAACCTATACTAAGGTTGGATAGTTCCCGAAGGAACGTGGGTCAGCTGAGGTGGCGGAATGCGACTGGAGAAAGCATGCGGTGGACGAAGGTACCATTGTTACGAAAGGTATATCAACAAACGATGGACCTAGAGGCAGCAAAGATATACCTGGAGCAGAAGGGGATATAAATACCAAGCTTCACCAACAAACTAGAGGCATTCAAGATCTAGGAGAGAAGATCTAGTCTTAAGATTATACCTCTTTAATGTTTAGAACTTAAGTATTTACTTCAACTTGAGTTCTCTCTATTACTTTGGGAAGCATTTAAGATATTTTGTAACCACCACAACTTAATACAAAACAATCACTCATTACCCCGTGGACGTAGAAAAATTTTGAACCACATAATCTCTTGTGTCTCATGATAACTTAGAAGCTTTTACATTCTATTTATGTTCTTCGTTATTATTGTAATCTTGAATATCTTTTATAACTTAGCATTGTCAGTTCAACAGAGGTATCGATACTGCTTAGCATCAGATCCTCTGAGCTGTATACATTACGTAGACTACGGGAAAACGAGTAGTCACAACAACAAAATTAACCACAAAAGAATTCATGATTAGTTTAGTTGGAAATACTCACATAAGAAAACTCATGGAGCCGCACAGTATATTCATAAAATATGGATCAGCGAAGATCAATACTGTGGAATAATCAAAGATTCATTCTATTTTCATCGCTATTTGCATAACGACATATAATAGACATAATCTTTGTAGAAAAAAATCCATCCTATCTCGACATATGAAGGAGATAACTTTTTGACAAAGTATGAGACAATTATAGTTCAAGGACGCAAACACACATATCCCATAACACATTGCAATATATAAAACCATAAAGATTAATACTGCAAAAATCATCTTCCAAATCAACTTTAAAATTTAAATAAATAAATCTAAAAAAATTGCAAGATGAAAACGTTGGACATAGTGTTAGAGCATTGCTCGGTCGAACACATGCGTTGATATCTCAAGCATGTTTGTCAATGTTAGTGATCAAAACTATAATTCTTGATTTCTAGTCTATTATAGCTAAGTCTCGGACTAGGATAGAAAGTGTAGTTGAGTTCAAGTACTTCATGGTGATTCATTATACAAGAACAAGAACTACTCAAGGAACCGGTGGAACTTCTCGACAAAAAGGTATGTGGAGACTTGAACTTATCTATCACTCAAAAGTCTATCTACTCTATCTCCTACTCTTTGAGACAAGAAGTTGTATGCTATATATATAGACTTTGATTATACATATTTGGTATTTCTAGCCGAGTATACGTCGCCTATCTATATCTCAAAATATGAGTTGGTAAGCGTTTCGCTTTAACCAAGTTTATCTTTACCATGTGACGAAAGTCATGATATGTTTCAATCATCTTGAAAATTGATTTGACGAGAAATGGTGTAACAACTATATAAAGTCCTCTAAGAATGTTTCAATGATTGAAATGAGAGTTTAGATTTTGGACATAAGCATTGTTGTGGAAACACATTTATGTATAAGTTCCATTCCTTGAACCAAAGTTTGCGAACTTTGTTGATCAAGAGAAACGGAAGAATGGCGTGAGCCAAGTCAGCGAACTCAGTCTGTGGACTGCCGAAGTTCTCAAACCCGAGAATTTCTGCTGGAGTTGACAAACTGTTTGCGTGAAACTAAGTCCACGAACCCATTCCACGAACTGGCGAAGTTCTCATACCCGAGAATTTCTGCTAGAGTTTGTAAACTATGCCCGGTAACTTAAGTTCGCGAACCTAGTCTGCGAACTTGAGAAGGTTATATATCTGAAGATGATTTCTGAACTTAAACTTAAAAAGACTAAGGAATGCAGTTTGCAAACCGTGGCTATAAAAGTTCATGAACCGTGGCTATAAAAGTTCATGAACTTGAGAAGGTTATATATCTGAAGATGATTTCTGTATTATTTCCATTATCTAATCAAATACAAGGAATAACTTGGATGGTACCAAAGACTAATATCTAAGGATCAATCAATATCAATCAACAACCAAAGGTCAGATTTCCAATTAATTGATTCAAACGCACAACATGTATTATTTCAATTATATAAACAAATATAATGCGGAAATAGAAATAACACAGACACCAGAATTTTGTTAACGAGGAAACCGCAAATGCAGAAAAACCCCGATACCTAGTCCAGATTGAACACACACTCTATTAAGACGCTACAGACACTAGCCTACTCCAAGCTAACTTCGGACTGGACTATAGTTGAACCCAAATCAGTCTCCCACTGATCCAAGGTACAGTTGTACTCCCTACGCCTCTGATCCCAGCAGGATACTGCGCACTTAATTCCCTTAGCTGATCTCACCCACAACTAAGAGTTGCTACGACCCAAAATCGCAGGCTTTGACAATAAACAAATTTGTCTCCCACAGATAAGTCTATCAAAGGATCAATCTGTCTCCCATAGATAAACCCTAAAGGTTTTGTTCCGTCTTTTGATAATAATCAAGGTGAACAGGAACCAATTGATAATCTGGTCTTATATTCCCGAAGAACAGCCTAGAGTTATCAATCACCTCACAACAATTAATCGTGTGGTAGCGAAACAAGATGTTGTGGAATCACAAACAATGAGACGAAGATGTTTGTGATTACTTTTTATATCTTTCCTATCGGAAATATCAATCTCAAGCCAATCAATCTGATTGTACTCGGACGATAGAAGATTCAAGTTCAGATCACACAACTACGATAAAAGTAGTATCGGTCTGGCTTCACAATCCCATTGAAGTCTTTTAGTCGTTAACCTGGTTTTAGAAGAAGAAAACCAAAGGTTAAAGGAGAACCGACTCTAGTATGCAAACTAGTATCACATGTAAGGTGTGGGGATTAGTTTTGCAAAATACTAGATGTCTCCTTTATATAGTCTTTCAAATCAGGGTTTGAAATTAGGTTACCTTGGTAACAAAGCAATCAATATACACCGTTAGATGAAAACCTGATTTAGATTCAAGCTAATATTTCTCAACCGTTAGATCGAAAACTTAGCTTGTTACACACACTTGACAATGCACGCTTCTAGGTTTGTTAACCGTACCCAAACGTATGCACTTGTTGGTTCAACAATAGTTAACCAAATGGTTATCCATATGGGCATTTCATATCAACCGTGTTCTTCATCACCATAACTAGTTCGAATGACTTCAAATGAACTAGTTAGAGAGTTGTTCAATTGCAAGAAAATCTCATGTACCATACAAGACACAATTGAAGCAAAGATGATTTGATTCACTAGAATCGGTTCATGAACTTTTATAGCCACGGTTTGCAAACTGCATTCCTTAGTCTTTTTAAGTTTAAGTTCAGAAATCATCTTCAGATATATAACCTTCTCAAGTTCGCAGACTAGGTTCGCGGACTTAAGTTACCGAGCAGAGTTTACAAACTCCAACAGAATTCTCGGGTTTGAGAACTTCGTCGGTTCGCGGACTGAGATCGCGGACTTAGCTTCACGCAAGTAGTTTGTCAACTCCAGCAGAAATTCTCGGGTTTGAGAACTTCGACAGTTCGCGGACTTGGCTCACGCCATTCTTCCTGTTCTCTTGATCAACAAAGTTTGCAAACTTTGGTTCAAGGAATATGACTTATATATAAATGTGTTTCCACAACAATGCTTATGTCCACCATTGGTTATGTAATATATACTCTTATTTAAATCATTGAAACATTCTTATAGGACGTTATATAGTTGTTACACCATTTCTCGTCAAAGCAATTTTCAAGATGATTGAAACATATCATGACTTTCATCACATGGTAAAGATAAACTTGATCTAAGAGAAAATCTTACCAACACATATTTCGAGATATAGATAGGCGAGGTATACTCAGATCGAAATACCAGATGTGTATAATCCAAGTCTATATATATAGCATACGACTTCTTGTCTCAAAGAGTAGGAGATAGAGTTGATAGACTTTTGAGTGACAGATAAGTTCAAGTCTTCACGTACCTTTTTGACAAGAAGTTCCACCGGTTCCTTGAGTAGTTCTTCTACTTGTATGATGAATCGCCATGAAGCCCTTGAGCTCAACTACACTTTATATCCTAGTCCGAGACTTAGCTATAATAGACTAGAAATCAAGACTTATAGTTTTGATCACTAACATTGACAAGCATGCTTGAGATAGCAACGCATGCGAGTTCGACCGAGCAATGCTCTAACAATCTCCCCCTTTGTCAATTTTAGTGACAAAACTATCAATATATATGGAATACAAAAAAGATAAAGAAATTTTAGTAGCTCCTATTCAACATGTCTAATCTTCAATATTCCTCGAAATCTTCGTCACTTCCAAGTACTCCAATGATCCCAAAGGTTGTAAGTTTAGCATCACCGTTGTTGAAGATCCGTAGCTATAACAATGAGAAAGCATCGCTCTCAATCATTGTTATACAGTGTCATAGTATTATGACACAGTGTCAAAGTCCAATTTTATCACAACTTCAACAATAATACTATGGTGATATGTATCACTCCTCCTTAGTCAATACTTCCATCTCACATGGAAACCACTCCCCCTTACACAATGATCCGAAAACCATATGTATTTGTAGTGTGAACTACATATTAATTCTCCCCCTTTTTGTCAATAAAATTGGCAAAGGTACAAGAACGGGATCATTATGAAATTTCCGAGAGAGACATTTCATGACAAAAGGAAAAAAATACATACCAACTAATTTAGATGCAATCATAAATCCGAAGCTAAATGCATTCATCAAGGAGTTTAAAGATACAAGATAACCCCTTTAAAATTCCACAGCCGCACACCCCTCAAGATATGACCATTAAGCACAAGTTCAAAAGAACTCTCCCCCATTTGATGTCATTCCCGAAAGAACAACAAGAGCGACCTTAATTTCGAAAGAAAAGAAGGATTTTTATTGGACACCAAAAACCATGAGAATGATTTTCTATATCCAAAAAACTCAATCAAATTAATCACAAGTAAACCCATGATTAATTTAATCGGAATACGCGATCAAATTAAACACAAAAAGTGATCATTTAAATTGATTGTGCTCAACATAAGAGAACTTATGGAGACACGAAAATATTCAACTAGATTAATTACAAGAGAACCCATAATTAATCTAGTTGGAATACACAACCAAACTAATTACAAAAGTAATCAATTTAATTGTCATTTGTCCTGCACGACATAAGAATACTTACGGAGCAATAACTAAATAACCAAACAAGATGATTAATTTAGTTCAATATGCTCGACATAACATATCTCACGGAACAAAAACTAAGCTAAGAAAATCAACTTGGTTGTATAATGCTCAACATAAGATATATTACGGAGCCTCACAGTATTACATAAAAATATGGATCAGGGATGATCAATAATGCGGAATACACAAGGATTCATTTTATCTTCAATCACTATTTGCATAACGACAATAATACACATAATCTTTGAAAACAAAATATTTTAACCTATATTCCATCAAATAATTGAAAATATAGGCTTAACTTTTGTATTTGTCAAAAGTCCATTCATTCTTTTTACCAGTACGTGAATACCGACCACGAACGACTTTACTTTTGACAAAGTATGGGATAAATATAGTTCAAGGATGTAAACACCAATCCCATAACAAATTGCAATATAACAAATCAAAAAGATTAATAATGCAAAACATCATCCTCCAAAAAGTTTTTAGAATTTAATACCAATAAAATTAAAAAAGAACAAGAAGATGAAAAATAATAGCTATGTGTAGTCACAATCATTGCTATTCAAAGCACTAGTTATTCTTACAACTAAATAAAAAAGAAGACATACTAGGAAACAATATCTTTGAGAAATTCCTTATCATTCCCGAACTCCTTGTCTCCAATAGCCATTGGAATATAAGGTTCGTGGAGGAAGGAGACAATACCAACAAACCGTCTTGGCTGATGACGTCGAACCAGGGCCTTCTGAATTTTCAAAGATCTTAAAACGCAAGCCTTTATTTCACTAATATCCTTTATTACTTCCTTCAACTCATCAAGAACATCAGAAAACTTCTGAGAGTTAGAAGGGACAGCTCTTGGCTTTCTTGTATTCCTCCTCTTTCTTTTCAAGGAAGGAGTTACTGGAGATTTCTCCGTTTCCTTGATTGATTGATTAATAATCATATTGACATATTTTCCATTCAAATACATGATGCTTAGAGAACAGTTATAAACAACTGGTTTTTTGTGAGTGGAATTCACAATCTCATCAAGCAGTCTTAAGATATAAAAGATACCAGAGAGGAAAAAGGAATGTAGGGTTCGCAACCTTTAAACAGGTTCGTGGACTCCCAACTCTAAACCCTATGAAGAGTAGAATTGTCGATAATAACCCTTTATTTTATTTTGTTAGACAAATAACTAAGAAAGGAAGAAGAAAAACTTTTCCTAAAGCCTGATTGGTACACAACCTTGTCTCTTTTGATCAGGCACATAAGACAAGATTTACCAAACAACACAAATCAATTTGTGTTGTGGTGAACAACAATTTGTCCACCATTTTCCTCTAGAGAGGAATCCTCAGACTTCTGTATATCAAAGAAATTTGACCATACTTTCTTCTCTAATGGTCTTATTTTGTCTTTGGAAACCAACTTCTTAGACGAAGATAAAATCCTACATACCTCAGCAGTCTTCTGAGCAAGTTTAAGCTTCCTTGCCATTCGATTTGCTCTTCGTTGAAGTTTTTTGCATGCCTCATTTGATGTTTGTACTTGTAACATCTTGATAGTTCATGACCCTTCTGAGAACAAAACGAGCACGTCAAACTTGGATAGTATTCATGCATCTGTGGTGTGAACGAATCTAGACATAAATTAAATCCTGAAACATTACAACCAGAGTTTCCAAAGACTGGGTCAATTGATTCTTCCATCTTGATTGGATTCTCCTCTTCACCGAAACCATCAAGGTTGATATATGTATTGCTACAATTATCAAAATCAATGTTTTCACATAGAAGACCTGCACTTGATTTTCCGTCTTCATCAGAATCATAGATCTGAGACATATCATCAAGTGTTACAGCGAGACCTTTGTTCCCAATGTATTTTCTACGATTTGGGCACTCGTTTACAAAATGAACAAAACCTTAACACTTAAAGCACTGTGGCATTTCCTCGCCAGCATCCCTGTTTTTAAGAGGAACGCAATTGTGAGGTTTATCTGATGACCTAGGTTTGTCTCTTGAAAACCGTTTACTTCTCTTCAATATAAGATCCCTAAACTGCCTTGTGATGAAGGAGACTGATTTTTCAAGATCTTCATCCGAAAAATCATCCTCAGACCGATCATCCTCAAAGACATAAACACGTTTACCTTTATCAAGTAATTTAGTGTTCTTTTGTGCTTTAAAGGCAACATCCTTTTCGATTTTGGATGTTTGCTCATGATCAAAGATATTTATCTTTCCAACCAACGTATTTCTAGAAAGATTATCAAGGTTATTTCCCTCAACGATGGCATGCTTCTTAGACTCGTATCTAGATAGCAGCGATCTGAGAATTTTCATCACAATATCCTTTTCAGGAATAGTCTTACCCAATGCAAAAGATGCATTAACAATTTCAGACGCTCTGTGATTAAACTCATCAAGTGTATCTTCATCTTCATATGAAGGTTCTCCCAATCGGAATTAAGGTTTTGAAGCCTAGCTTCCTTTTCACTGGAGTTACCTTCAAATACGGTTTCTAAGATATCCCAAGCATCTTTAGACTTAGTGCAATTTGACACATGGTGCTGAAGATTTGGGGTAATGGCATGTATGATGGTATTCAAACCGTCGGAATTTTTCTTTTCAGCAAGTATCTCGGCAGGACTATATTCACCAATATTCTTGGGAACGTTTACATCTCCAACTGCCACAACGGGAGCATCATAGCCATTAATAACATATACCCATGATTGAAAATAACGCGCTTGAAGAAAATCTCGAATAGCAATTTTCCACCATAAGTAATTAGATACATCGACGAATGGTGGTACGTTAATGGAGATAGCACCTCTGTCCATAGAGTCAGATCGCTACAAACACAGACTTGTAAGGTCTTAAACGTGTTTGCCTGCTCTGATACCAATTGAAAAAGCGGGGGTCTAACAACACCACCCAATATTTCTCTTAGCAATCTGTATGGAGAAACTCGAATATACTTTTAAGAGAATGAACAAGACTCAATCAATTAAAAGTATATCAACGAGCTTATATCTCTCTTCTGGATTTGATTTACTCAAGCAAGAACTGCGAGTTCTAATAAAATACAAGGAATAACTTGGATGGTACCAAAGACCAATATCCAAGGATCAATCAATATCAATCAACAACCAAAGGTCGGATTTCCAATTGATTGATTCAAACGCACAACCTGTATTATTTCAATTATATAAACAAATATAATGCGGAAATAGAAATAACACAGACACCAGAATTTTGTTAACGAGGAAACCGCAAATGCAGAAAAACCCCGGGACCTAGTCCATATTGAACACACACTGTATTAAGCCGCTACAGACACTAGCCTACTCCAAGTTAACTTCGGACTGGACTGTAGTTGAACCCCAATCAGTCTCCCACTGATCCAAGGTACAGTTGTACTCCCTACGCCTCTAATACCAGCAGGATACTATGCACTTGATTCCCTTATCTGATCTCACCCACAACTAAGAGTTGCTACGAACCAAAATCTCAGGCTTTGACAATACACAAATATGTCTCCCACAAACAAGTCTATCAAAGGATCAATCTGTCTCCCACAGATAAACCCTAAAGGTTTTGTTCCGTATTTTGATAATAATCAAGGTGAACATGAACCAACTGATAATCCTGTCTTATATTCCCGAAGAACAGCCTAGAGTTATCAATCACCTCACAACAATCTTAATCGTATGGTAGCGAAACAAGATGTTACGGAATCACAAACAATGAGACGAAGATGTTTGTGATTACTTTTTATATCTTGCCTATCGGAGATATCAATCTCAAGCCAATCAATATTATTGTACTCGTACGATAGAAGATGCAAGATCAGATTACACAACTACGATAAAAGTAGTATCGGTCTGGCTTCACAATCCCAATGAAGTCTTTAAGTCGTTAACCTGGTTTTAGAAGAAGAAAACCAAAGTTTAAAGGAGAACCGACCCTAGTATGCAAACTAGTATCACATGTAAGGTGTGGGGATTAGTTTTGCACAATAATAGATGTCTCCTTTATATAGTCTTTCAAATCAAGGTTTGCAATTAGGTTACCTTGGTAACAAAGCAATCAGTATCCACTGTTAGATGAAAACCTTATTTAGATTCAAGCTAATATTTCTCAACCGTTAGATCGAAAACTTAGCTTGTTACACACACTTGACAATACACGCTTCTAGGTTTGTTAACCATACCCAAACGCATGCACTTGTTGGTTCAACAATAGTTAACCAAATGATTAGCCATATGAGCATTTCATAACAATTGTTGAACCAACAAGTGCATACGTTTGGGTACGGTTAACAAACCTAGAAGCATGCATTTTCAAGTGTGTGTAACAAGCTAAGTTTTCGATTTAACGGTTGAGAAATATTAGCTTGAATCAAATCAGGTTTTCATCTAACGATGGATATTGATTGCTTTGTTACCAAGGTAACCTAATTAAAACCCTGATTTGAAAGACTATATAAAGGAGACATCTATTATTGTGCAAAACTAATCCCCACACCTTACGTGTGATACTAGTTTGCATACTAGGGTCGGTTCTCCTTTAACCTTTGGTTTTCTTCTTCTAAAACCAAGTTAACGACTTAAAGACTTCATTGGGATTTTTTGAAGCCAGACATATACTACTTTTATCGTAGTTGTGTGATCTGATCTTGCATCTTCTATTGTACGAGTACAATCAGATTGATTGGATTGAGATTGATATCTTCGATAGGAAAGATATAAAAAGTAATCACAAACATCTTCGTCTCATTGTTTGTGATTCCGCAACATCTTGTTTCGCTACCACACGATTAAGATTGTTGTGAGGTGAGTGATAACTCTAGGCTGTTCTTCAGGAATATAAGACCGGATTATCAATTGGTTCCTGTTCACCTTGATTATTATCAAAAGACGGAACAAAAGCTTTTAGGGTTTATCCATGGGAGACAGATTGATCCTTTGATATACTTGTCTGTGTGAGACAGATTTGTTTATTGTCAAGTCTTCGACTTTGGGTCGTAGCAACTCTTGGTTGTGGGTGAGATCAGCTAAGGGAATCAAGTGCGCAGTATCCTACTGGGATCAGAGGCGTAGGGAGTACAACTGTACCTTGGATCAGTGGGAGACTGATTGGGGTTCAACTACAGTCCAATCCGAAGTTAGCTTGGAGTAGGCTAGTGTCTGTGGCGGCTTAATACAGTGTGTGTTCAATCTGGACTAGGTCTCGGGGTTTTTCTGCATTTGCGGTTTCCTCGTTAACAAAATTTCTGATGTCCGTTTTATTTCTATTTCCGGATTATATTTGTTTATATAATTGAAATAATACAGGTTGTGCATTTGAATCAATCAATTGTAAATCCGACCTTTGGTTGTTGGTTGATATTGATTAATCCTTGGATATTGGTCTTAGTACCATCCATGTTATTCCTTGCATTTGATTAGAACTTGCAGTTCCTGCTTGAGTAAATCAAATCAAGAGAGAGATATAAACTCGTTGATATACTTTTAATTGATTGAGTTTGGTTGATTCTCTTAAAAGTATATTCGAGTTTGTCCATACAGATTGCTAAGAGAAATATTGGGTGGTGGTGTTAGACCCCTGATTTTTCACATAGCTATGTGTACTCATAATAATGTCTATTCCAAACCCTATTTATCCTTCTTAAATAAAAACAAGAATAAAATTCTTATAAGAAGTTTCCTGGACATTAAGATCTTTGAAAAATTCTTTGTCGTCCCCGAAATCCTTGTCGTTAATAGCCATTGGAACATATGGTTCGTAAAACGAGTCAATACCAATAAACCTTCTTGACTGATGATGTCAAACCAGGGCCTTCTGAATTTCCAGTGATCTTAAAACACAAGCCTTTATTTGTTGAATATCTATCCTTGTCTGCTTAAACTCTTCAAGAACATCAGAAAACTTCTGAGAGTTTGAAGGAACTGCTTTTGGCTTCCTCACATTCCTTCTTTTTCTTTTCAAAGTTGGATAAAATGGAGATCTTTATTTTTCCTTAGCGATTGATGGCTTAAAAATCATTTTGACATATTTTCCATCAGAAGACATGATGCTTGGAGTATTCATATGCAAACGATTTTGTGAGAGGAATTCACAATCTAAACTCAACAAGCAGTCTTAAGTTATAAAGACTATCAGAGAAGGAAAAATGAATGTAGGGTTTCGAAACCTTTAAACAGGTTCGTGCACGCACAATTCACAACCCTATAAAGAGTAGAATTATCGAGAATAACCCTATTTTATTGACAGACTAGTTAATTCCTTTCCAATATCAATTATACATGGAGGAATTCCAAACAAAACAAAGTTAAGAAAGAAAATACAATTTTTTATTAAAACCTGAGGTGTGCATGATCTTGTCTCTTTTTAACAGGCACATGATACAAGATGCACTTTTCAACACAATCAAGTTGTGCTTCTGTGAACAACAATCTGTCCACCATAACCTCTTTGGATGGAATACTTAGGACTCAGACTCTCTGAATGTTTAGACCATACTTTCTTCTCTAGTGGTCTAGACTTCTCCTTGGAAACTAACTTGTTTGAAGAATATAAAATATTACATACCCCAGCAGTTTTTTGAGCAAGTTTAAGCTTGTTTTCTAGACGACTTGTGTTTTTACTTTAAACACTTTGAAAATTCATGACCCTTGAGTGAACAATAAGAGCATGTCAATGCATAAGATGATTCAGGCGCCTGTGATGTGCAAGCTGCTAGGCACATAGTTGATCCTGAAACATTAAACAGAGAGTTTCCAACCGAAAGGTCAATTGATTCTTCCATCTTGATTGGGTTATCTTCTAAAATATTATCAAGATTAATGTATGTATTGCTAAAATTATCAAAATTAATATTTTCACATAGAAGAGAAACACTTGATTTTTTGTCTTCATCAGAATCATAATTGTCAGACATTTCATCAGGATTTGCAGCAAGACCTTTCTTCCAAGTGTATTTTCTGCAATTTGGACACTCATTTGCAAAATGACCAAAGACTTTACACTTAAAGCACTGAGGCATATCCTCGTCATCAGTTTCATTTATGTCCCTGTTTTTAGGAGGAATACGATTATGAGGTTCGGCTGATGCTTTTGGCTTATCTCTGGAGAACCGTTTACTTTTCTTCAAAAGAAGATCTCTGAACTGTCTTGTGATCATCGAGACTGACTTGTCAAGATCTTCATCTGATGAATCAGTCTCAGAAAGATCATCTTCAGAGATATAAACACTTTTACTTTTATCAAGTACTTTAGTGTCCTTTAGTACTTTGAAAACAACCTCCTTGCTGGATTTGGATGTATGATCATGATCAAAGATCTTTAGCTTCCCAACCAGAGTATTTCTCGAGAGAATATCAAGGTTATTTCCCTCAACGATGGCATGCTTCTTAGAATCGTATCTAGATAGCAGCGATCCGAGAGTTTACAGTGTCTAGAGTGTTTTCATGGAAAACATGTAGCACTTCGCTACGTGTGAAAAGCCAAAGTCAAGGGACTTACAGTAGGAAAATAGCATGTAATGCTATTAGGATCGTTTTGCCTGGTCTCCTAAAACTTGCCACAGGTTTGTTAGTTCGGTGGCGAACTTCGATGGCTGAGACCGCATTTCATGAAGGAGGGTAGCCGTTGATTATGGAACCTTGTGTTGGCGCATGATAATGGCGCGGTGGCGTTTTGGTATACGCCAGTGGCAATGTTGCAAGGCTCGTGCATGCCAATGGCACGGTGGTGCAAGTGGAGCCTGGCGTAGCCATGGCCACTAGATTTAGGCAGCTGGTCGCCTGAAACTCGCTACAAGTCTATCAGTTTGGTGGAGAACTTGGATGGATGAGATTGCATCTCATGAGTAAGGATGGCCATTGATTATGGCCGCATCTTGTTGTATAGCGATGGGCGCCATTGGCAAATTGGCGCCTGGTGGAGCCATGGCATAGCAGCATGCCGGTGGCGTAGCCGTGGCATAGCGGCATGTCAGTGGCGTTATGGCATGGCCACGCCTATGGCGTTGTAGCATAGACAAAGCTAAAATTTGGCTCCATGGCCAAAGTTAGGGCTTGGAGGCATGGCCAAAGCTAGGTTTTGGCGCCGTGGCCAAGTTTAGGGCTTAGCGGCATGGCCAAGACTAAGTTTTGGCGGCATGGCCAATGCTAGGATTTGGCGCCGTGGTGTTGGACACACATGTGGCGTGGCAACATTGGCCCTGTTGACACATCAATCCCAACGCTCTGGGAAACGTTATTTGGCTTTGGTTGGCGTAGCAACTTTGCCCAAATTAGGGTTTGGCATGTCGAAACCCTAATTAGTGCGTGTGACATGCGGCCGCGGCATTGCGACACTTTTGTGCAGATGGCGCCATAGCTATGTCAAAGGAGTTATGGAAAGGCCATAGTGTGGAAACGGCCACAGGAGTAGGGATTGCTGTGGGTGGCCATAATATGGCGCCAACCTTAGGGCTTCCTGGGTCCCACACAACTCGTGGCATGTTGCGGGGCCGAAGTGGCATAGTTTGTATCACGACTGTAAATTAGGGTTTTGGTTAATGCAGAGTCGTGTTTCAGACTAGAAAACCCTAATTTAAGCTTTTCATGGAGTTGGCCTCGAACAGGAGGTAGATTAGCACATAAGGCGCTATTTATGGCATGTTCCCACGAAATGGCATGTTGGCATGTTACCGGGAAAGAGTGGTGTGTTGGCATGCCGATCAATATGTTGTTGTGGCAGGGCGCGTTTGGATTTCCATTTAGTATGGTGGCGCCGCAGGGTGCGTTTGGCCTTTAATGTATGGTGTCAAGTTTAGAATGGCTTGATTGGCCAAGAAAAGGGGGCGGGACAGACATAAGGAACGACTATACTTCTGGTGAGAGTGTGGCGGCTTTAGAGCGACCTGATTGGTCGATTAAAAGAGCGCCGACCAAGCATGGGCGTGGCTGCACTTCTGGAGAGAGTGTGCGCGGCTTTAGAGCGACCTAATTGGTCGATGGGAATTGGGGCCGGCAAGTATGGTCCCAATCACAACTTATGTGCGCTTGGAGAGTTTAAAGCGACCTGATTGGTCGAGGGAAATAGGGCCGGTTTAGGATGTGGCGTGGCAAGTGGCGCCAGCTGGCCTAAGGCATGACACGCCTCCCTTTGCTGCTGCGGCTCCCTGTTTTTATGATTATGGGTAGGGTTTTGCACCTACTAATCCCTGTTTTTATGATTATGGGTAGACTCAATCTTAAGAAAGATATATCAAGGAGTTAAATATCTCAATCTCTAATTCAATCAGCAAATAAAAATCTCCGAGTCCGATTGAATAATAGAGATATAAACTTGGATGGTACCAAAGACCAATATCCAAGGATCAATCAATTTCAATCAACAAACAAAGGTTGGATTTCACAATTGATCAATACAACACACAACCTGTGATATTTTAATTATATAACGAAATATAATGTGGAAAAGAAATAACACAGACACCAGAAGTTTTCTTAACTAGGAAAACGCAAATGCAGAAAAATCCCGGGACCTAGTCCTGAATGAACACCACACTGTATTAAGCCGCTACAGACACTAGCCTACTACAAACTAACTTCGGTCTGGACTGTAGTTGAACCTCAATCAATCTCACACTGATTCAAGGTACAGTTGCGCTCCTTACGTCTCTGACCCTAGCGGGATGCTACACACTTGATTCCCTTAGATGATCTCACCCACAACCAAGAGTTGCTACGACCCGAAGTCGAAGACTTTAATAAACAAATCTGTATCACACAGAAAAGTCTACGATAATAGATAAATCTGTCTCCCACAGATATACCTACGAGTTTTGTTCCGTCTTTAGACAAAATCAAGGTGAACATGAACCAATCGATAACCCGGACTTATATTTTCGAAGAACATCCTAGAATTATCAATCACCTCACAATAATCTTAATCGACTAGCGAAACAAGATATTGCGGAATCACAAACGATAAGACGAAGATGTTTGTGACTTCTTTTATCTTGCCTATCAGAGATATTATCTCAAACCAATCTTATGATTGTACTCTTACGATAGAAACGACAAGATAGATCACTTAACTACAAGAGAAGTAGTTCGATCTGGCTTCACAATCCTAATGAAGTCTTTAAGTCGTTAACTTACAGGGTCTCGAGAAGAAACCTAAGGTTAAAGGATAATTGACTCTAGCTTAACACAACTAGTATCACACAGGAGGTGTGGGGATTATGTTTCCTAGTTGCTAGAGTTCTCCCTTATATGGTTTTCAAATCAGGGTTTGCAATCAATGTTAGCTTAGTAACAAATCATTCAATATTCACCGTTAGATGAAAACCTGATTAGATTCAAGCTAATATCTTTCAACCGTTAGATCGAATCTTAGCTTGTTACACACAAATGAAATGTATTTCATTTAGGGTTAAGTAACTGCACCTAAACGTGTACACTTAGTTGGTTCAAAAATGGTTAACCAAATGGTTAGCCATATGAGCACTTTCATATCAACCATATTCATCTTTATCACAACTAGTTCAAATGACTTCAGAAGGACTAGTTGGAGAGTTGTTCAATTGCTTAGGTCTTTATGAATAGGCACAATTGAAACAAAATCGGGTTGATTCTTTTGAATCAATTCATGATCATTATAGCAACGGTTTGCAAATATTGCATTCCTTATAATTTATATGTTTAAGTTAATGAACAACTGATTTGAGAAAATAACCAGCTCAAGTATGCGTACGGGTATGCGTACTTAAGCAACCGGATTTGATTTGGTTTTGGTTTCCAAACTCAGCAGAAAATTTCGGGTAGAAAAGTTCCGCCAGTATGCGTACGGGTACGCACACTTTAGGTGACTGGTTAAGAGTTTGTAAACTCCAAACTCAGCATATATTCATGGACGTGAACTTCCGCCAGTATGCATACGGGTACGCATACTTAACCTGTCTCCTTCACCAATTCCGTATACACACATATGCACACACTTGGTTCCCGGTTTATGGATTTATACACTAATGTGAGAACGCGTTATATATGCTTATATACAAAGATGGTTACATAATCTAAACTCTACATTTAAATCATTGAAACATTCTTATATGATGTTATATAGTTGTTGTTCACAAACTATTTTTCATCAAAGCGATTTTCAAGATATTGAAATATCGTCATTACATTCATCACCAGTAAAGATGAACTTGGTTAAAGCAAAAGCTTACCAACACATATTTCGAGAAACGGATAGGCGAGATAAATTCGGCTCGAAATAGCAAATCTGTATAATTGAAATCTATATACTTATACGATTTTTGTCTCAAGAGTAGGAGATAGGGTATATAGACTTTTGAGTGATAGATAAGTTCAAGTGTCCACATACCTTTTAGTCGGATGAAGTTCAATGGTTCCTTGAGTAGTTCTTCATCTTAATAAGATGATCGTCGTGGAGTCTAGAGCTCAACTACACTTAATTATCCTAGTCCGAGACTTAGCTATAAGTAGACTAGAAATCAAGATACATAGTTTTGGCATCTAAATTTGACAAAAAAACTTGAGATAGCAACGATTGCGAGTTCGACTGAGCAGTGTTGTAACAATTTTTGAGTAGAACTCTCAAGACATGATAATCATACATACTATAAGTACATCATTCACCATTCGTGAAGAGATAATGGCTCAAAGGTGAAACATTCATGATGGACAAACCAATGCGGTTAATAATCCATATACCTTGTGTATCATTCATGTGTACCTAACTTGTTTAGTGTTTATGTTTTATAAATTTATAGGTGTTTGTGGGTGAAAACCGTTTCTGCTGATTTTGGTAATTTTGGTTGTGTGGATGAGAAACGAGTCTAGAACCTAAAAAATGTACTGCACGGGAGTACTTTTGATTCGAGAGATCAATCTGTACAATCCTGGACTAAACCAAGAAATGGGCGTTCCAGGCTTGCTTCAGTCACAAAGTGAAGGAGAAGGGTTGGTCTTAGGGAGGAAAGCGAAGAGAGTGTTGAGACTAGAATCGTTGATTCTGAAGGTGTGGTTTTTTATGACTTATATCAGAAAGTAGAACTGGCTAGCAGAATGGAAAGATACCAGGTGATTTCTAGATACTGTGTTGGTGCCGACCAAAACTTGTTGTTTGGTGAAAATAGGTGAAGCCTATTTATACAAGTCATATTGAAACGTACCCTGGTCTCGTAGGAAGTGGAAACGATTGAGTGGTGGAAGAAAAGAGTAACGTGTAACCGTCAGGCATTATGCTTCCATGATGAAGGAAGTGAATTCGTGTAACCGTCAGACATTATGCTTCCATGATGAAGGAAATGAATTCGTTTACACCGTTACTTTTCACCACCACTAATTTTCCCGCTTCATGACACTTTCTTGTAACGAGCGCATTGCACGCCGCACGCTATAAACCGCCAGACCAATACCCTGATGAGCATCCTCCAATTTGTGACATGTTTGATGTCTAGAGTGTTTTCATGGAAAACATGTAGCACTTCGCTACGTGTGAAAAGCCAAAGTCAAGGGACTTACAGTAGGAAAATAGCATGTAATGCTATTAGGATCGTTTTGCCTGGTCTCCTAAAACTTGCCACAGGTTTGTTAGTTCGGTGGCGAACTTCGATGGCTGAGACCGCATTTCATGAAGGAGGGTAGCCGTTGATTATGGAACCTTGTGTTGGTGCATGATAATGGCGCGGTGGCGTTTTGGTATACGCCAGTGGCAATGTTGCAAGGCTCGTGCATGCCAATGGCACGGTGGTGCAAGTGGAGCCTGGCGTAGCCATGGCCACTAGATTTAGGCAGCTGGTCGCCTGAAACTCGCTACAAGTCTATCAGTTTGGTGGAGAACTTGAATGGATGAGATTGCATCTCATGAGTAAGGATGGCCATTGATTATGGCCGCATCTTGTTGTATAGCGATGGGCGCCATTGGCAAATTGGCGCCTGGTGGAGCCATGGCATAGCAGCATGCCGGTGGCGTAGCCGTGGCATAGCGGCATGTCAGTGGCGTTATGGCATGGCCACGCCTATGGCGTTGTAGCATGGACAAAGCTAAAATTTGGCTCCATGGCCAAAGTTAGGGCTTGGAGGCATGGCCAAAGCTAGGTTTTGGCGCCGTGGCCAAGTTTAGGGCTTAGCGGCATGGCCAAGACTAAGTTTTGGCGGCATGGCCAATGCTAGGATTTGGCGCCGTGGTGTTGGACACACATGTGGCGTGGCAACATTGGCCCTGTTGACACATCAATCCCAACGCTCTGGGAAACGTTATTTGGCTTTGGTTGGCGTAGCAACTTTGCCCAAATTAGGGTTTGGCATGTCGAAACCCTAATTAGTGCGTGTGACATGCGGCCGCGGCATTGCGACACTTTTGTGCAGATGGCGCCATAGCTATGTCAAAGGAGTTATGGAAAGGCCATAGTGTGGAAACGGCCACAGGAGTAGGGATTGCTGTGGGTGGCCATAATATGGCGCCAACCTTAGGGCTTCCTGGGTCCCACACAACTCGTGGCATGTTGCGGGGCCGAAGTGGCATAGTTTGTATCACGACTGTAAATTAGGGTTTTGGTTAATGCAGAGTCGTGTTTCAGACTAGAAAACCCTAATTTAAGCTTTTCATGGAGTTGGCCTCGAACAGGAGGTAGATTAGCACATAAGGCGCTATTTATGGCATGTTCCCACGAAATGGCATGTTGGCATGTTACCGGGAAAGAGTGGTGTGTTGGCATGCCGATCAATATGTTGTTGTGGCAGGGCGCGTTTGGATTTCCATTTAGTATGGTGGCGCCGCAGGGTGCGTTTGGCCTTTAATGTATGGTGTCAAGTTTAGAATGGCTTGATTGGCCAAGAAAAGGGGGCGGGACAGACATAAGGAACGACTATACTTCTGGTGAGAGTGTGGCGGCTTTAGAGCGACCTGATTGGTCGATTAAAAGAGCGCCGACCAAGCATGGGCGTGGCTGCACTTCTGGAGAGAGTGTGCGCGGCTTTAGAGCGACCTAATTGGTCGATGGGAATTGGGGCCGGCAAGTATGGGCCCAATCACAACTTATGTGCGCTTGGAGAGTTTAAAGCGACCTGATTGGTCGAGGGAAATAGGGCCGGTTTAGGATGTGGCGTGGCAAGTGGCGCCAGCTGGCCTAAGGCATGACACGCCTCCCTTTGCTGCTGCGGCTCCCTGTTTTTATGATTATGGGTAGGGTTTTGCACCTACTAATCCCTGTTTTTATGATTATGGGTAGACTCAATCTTAAGAAAGATATCAAGGAGTTAAATATCTCAATCTCTAATTCAATCAGCAAATAAAAATCTCCGAGTCCGATTGAATAATAGAGATATAAACTTGGATGGTACCAAAGACCAATATCCAAGGATCAATCAATTTCAATCAACAAACAAAGGTTGGATTTCACAATTGATCAATACAACACACAACCTGTGATATTTTAATTATATAACGAAATATAATGTGGAAAAGAAATAACACAGACACCAGAAGTTTTCTTAACTAGGAAAACGCAAATGCAGAAAAATCCCGGGACCTAGTCCTGAATGAACACCACACTGTATTAAGCCGCTACAGACACTAGCCTACTACAAACTAACTTCGGTCTGGACTGTAGTTGAACCTCAATCAATCTCACACTGATTCAAGGTACAGTTGCGCTCCTTACGTCTCTGACCCTAGCGGGATGCTACACACTTGATTCCCTTAGATGATCTCACCCACAACCAAGAGTTGCTACGACCCGAAGTCGAAGACTTTAATAAACAAATCTGTATCACACAGAAAAGTCTACGATAATAGATAAATCTGTCTCCCACAGATATACCTACGAGTTTTGTTCCGTCTTTAGACAAAATCAAGGTGAACATGAACCAATCGATAACCCGGACTTATATTTTCGAAGAACATCCTAGAATTATCAATCACCTCACAATAATCTTAATCGACTAGCGAAACAAGATATTGCGGAATCACAAACGATAAGACGAAGATGTTTGTGACTTCTTTTATCTTGCCTATCAGAGATATTATCTCAAACCAATCTTATGATTGTACTCTTACGATAGAAACGACAAGATAGATCACTTAACTACAAGAGAAGTAGTTCGATCTGGCTTCACAATCCTAATGAAGTCTTTAAGTCGTTAACTTACAGGGTCTCGAGAAGAAACCTAAGGTTAAAGGATAATTGACTCTAGCTTAACACAACTAGTATCACACAGGAGGTGTGGGGATTATGTTTCCTAGTTGCTAGAGTTCTCCCTTATATGGTTTTCAAATCAGGGTTTGCAATCAATGTTAGCTTAGTAACAAATCATTCAATATTCACCGTTAGATGAAAACCTGATTAGATTCAAGCTAATATCTTTCAACCGTTAGATCGAATCTTAGCTTGTTACACACAAATGAAATGTATTTCATTTAGGGTTAAGTAACTGCACCTAAACGTGTACACTTAGTTGGTTCAAAAATGGTTAACCAAATGGTTAGCCATATGAGCACTTTCATATCAACCATATTCATCTTTATCACAACTAGTTCAAATGACTTCAGAAGGACTAGTTGGAGAGTTGTTCAATTGCTTAGGTCTTTATGAATAGGCACAATTGAAACAAAATCGGGTTGATTCTTTTGAATCAATTCATGATCATTATAGCAACGGTTTGCAAATATTGCATTCCTTATAATTTATATGTTTAAGTTAATGAACAACTGATTTGAGAAAATAACCAGCTCAAGTATGCGTACGGGTATGCGTACTTAAGCAACCGGATTTGATTTGGTTTTGGTTTCCAAACTCAGCAGAAAATTTCGGGTAGAAAAGTTCCGCCAGTATGCGTACGGGTACGCACACTTTAGGTGACTGGTTAAGAGTTTGTAAACTCCAAACTCAGCATATATTCATGGACGTGAACTTCCGCCAGTATGCATACGGGTACGCATACTTAACCTGTCTCCTTCACCAATTCCGTATACACACATATGCACACACTTGGTTCCCGGTTTATGGATTTATACACTAATGTGAGAACGCGTTATATATGCTTATATACAAAGATGGTTACATAATCTAAACTCTACATTTAAATCATTGAAACATTCTTATATGATGTTATAGTTGTTGTTCACAAACTATTTTTCATCAAAGCGATTTTCAAGATATTGAAATATCGTCATTACATTCATCACCAGTAAAGATGAACTTGGTTAAAGCAAAAGCTTACCAACACATATTTCGAGAAACGGATAGGCGAGATAAATTCGGCTCGAAATAGCAAATCTGTATAATTGAAATCTATATACTTATACGATTTTTGTCTCAAGAGTAGGAGATAGGGTATATAGACTTTTGAGTGATAGATAAGTTCAAGTGTCCACATACCTTTTAGTCGGATGAAGTTCCATGGTTCCTTGAGTAGTTCTTCATCTTAATAAGATGATCGTCGTGGAGTCTAGAGCTCAACTACACTTAATTATCCTAGTCCGAGACTTAGCTATAAGTAGACTAGAAATCAAGATACATAGTTTTGGCATCTAAATTTGACAAAAAAACTTGAGATAGCAACGATTGCGAGTTCGACTGAGCAGTGTTGTAACAATTTTTGAGTAGAACTCTCAAGACATGATAATCATACATACTATAAGTACATCATTCACCATTCGTGAAGAGATAATGGCTCAAAGGTGAAACATTCATGATGGACAAACCAATGCGGTTAATAATCCATATACCTTGTGTATCATTCATGTGTACCTAACTTGTTTAGTGTTTATGTTTTATAAATTTATAGGTGTTTGTGGGTGAAAACCGTTTCTGCTGATTTTGGTAATTTTGGTTGTGTGGATGAGAAACGAGTCTAGAACCTAAAAAATGTACTGCACGGGAGTACTTTTGATTCGAGAGATCAATCTGTACAATCCTGGACTAAACCAAGAAATGGGCGTTCCAGGCTTGCTTCAGTCACAAAGTGAAGGAGAAGGGTTGGTCTTAGGGAGGAAAGCGAAGAGAGTGTTGAGACTAGAATCGTTGATTCTGAAGGTGTGGTTTTTTATGACTTATATCAGAAAGTAGAACTGGCTAGCAGAATGGAAAGATACCATGTGATTTCTAGATACTGTGTTGGTGCCGACCAAAACTTGTTGTTTGGTGAAAATAGGTGAAGCCTATTTATACAAGTCATATTGAAACGTACCCTGGTCTCGTAGGAAGTGGAAACGATTGAGTGGTGGAAGAAAAAAGTAACGTGTAACCGTCAGGCATTATGCTTCCATGATGAAGGAAGTGAATTCGTGTAACCGTCAGACATTATGCTTCCATGATGAAGGAAATTAATTCGTTTACACCGTTACTTTTCACCACCACTAATTTTCCCGCTTCATGACACTTTCTTGTAACGAGCGCATTGCACGCCGCACGCTGTAAACCGCCAGACCAATACCCTGATGAGCATCCTCCAATTTGTGACATGTTTGATGTCTAGAGTGTTTTCATGGAAAACATGTAGCACTTCGCTACGTGTGAAAAGCCAAAGTCAAGGGACTTACAGTAGGAAAATAGCATGTAATGCTATTAGGATCGTTTTGCCTGGTCTCCTAAAACTTGCCACAGGTTTGTTAGTTCGGTGGCGAACTTCGATGGCTGAGACCGCATTTCATGAAGGAGGGTAGCCGTTGATTATGGAACCTTGTGTTGGCGCATGATAATGGCGCGGTGGCGTTTTGGTATACGCCAGTGGCAATGTGGCAAGGCTCGTGCATGCCAATGGCACGGTGGTGCAAGTGGAGCCTGGTGTAGCCATGGCCACTAGATTTAGGCAGCTGGTCGCCTGAAACTCGCTACAAGTCTATCAGTTTGGTGGAGAACTTGGATGGATGAGATTGCATCTCATGAGGAAGGATGGCCATTGATTATGGCCGCATCTTGTTGTATAGCGATGGGCGCCATTGGCAAATTGGCGCCTGGTGGAGCCATGGCATAGCGGCATGCCGGTGGCGTAGCCGTGGCATAGCGGCATGTCAGTGGCGTTGTGGCATGGCCACGCCTATGGCGTTGTAGCATGGACAAAGCTAAAATTTGGCTCCATGGCCAAAGTTAGGGCTTGGAGGCATGGCCAAAGCTAGGTTTTGGCGCCGTGGCCAAGTTTAGGGCTTAGCGGCATGGCCAAGACTAAGTTTTGGCGGCATGGCCAATGCTAGGATTTGGCGCCGTGGTGTTGGACACACATGTGGCGTGGCAACATTGGCCCTGTTGACACATCAATCCCAACGCTCTGGGAAACGTTATTTGGCTTTGGTTGGCGTAGCAACTTTGCCCAAATTAGGGTTTGGCATGTCGAAACCCTAATTAGTGCGTGTGACATGCGGCCGCGGCATTGCGACACTTTTGTGCAGATGGCGCCATAGCTATGTCAAAGGAGTTATGGAAAGGCCATAGTGTGGAAACGGCCACAGGAGTAGGGATTGCTGTGGGTGGCCATAATATGGCGCCAACCTTAGGGCTTCCTGGGTCCCACACAACTCGTGGCATGTTGCGGGGCCGAAGTGGCATAGTTTGTATCACGACTGTAAATTAGGGTTTTGGTTAATGCAGAGTCGTGTTTCAGACTAGAAAACCCTAATTTAAGCTTTTCATGGAGTTGGCCTCGAACAGGAGGTAGATTAGCACATAAGGCGCTATTTATGGCATGTTCCCACGAAATGGCATGTTGGCATGTTACCGGGAAAGAGTGGTGTGTTGGCATGCCGATCAATATGTTGTTGTGGCAGGGCGCGTTTGGATTTCCATTTAGTATGGTGGCGCCGCAGGGTGCGTTTGGCCTTTAATGTATGGTGTCAAGTTTAGAATGGCTTGATTGGCCAAGAAAAGGGGGCGGGACAGACATAAGGAACGACTATACTTCTGGTGAGAATGTGGCGGCTTTAGAGCGACCTGATTGGTCGATTAAAAGAGCGCCGACCAAGCATGGGCGTGGCTGCACTTCTGGAGAGAGTGTGTGCGGCTTTAGAGCGACCTAATTGGTCGATGGGAATTGGGGCCGGCAAGTATGGGCCCAATCACAACTTATGTGCGCTTGGAGAGTTTAAAGCGACCTGATTGGTCGAGGGAAATAGGGACGGTTTAGGATGTGGCGTGGCAAGTGGCGCCAGCTGGCCTAAGGCATGACACGCCTCCATTTGCTGCTGCGGCTCCCTGTTTTTATGATTATGGGTAGGGTTTTGCACCTACTAATCCATGGCGTTTTAATTTCCTAGTTTGCCTAGGCTTACTTTCGTCAAGCAAGGTCTGGTATACTGCGTGAGGCGCGAAACCGAAACTTATGCAAGTTATTCAGGGCAATTGGTTGAATTCTCTGTTTTGACACAGAGTTCTTTTAAGTTCATTGCCAGAGCAACATGATTTTCTGATTGAATACCTTATGCAAAGACCTTATCATTGATATTTGGAAATTCGTGCTACTCTGCTGCGAGTGTACACAAATCGTCATGCCATATCATCATTAAGGGATCATCCTGGGAACATAGCATAGAAGGCATTCAAAGGAACTTATATTAAGTGAATATAGGCAAGGCGCCGAAATTTATAGAACATATGAGATGGTTGCTACATTCGCCAGTCTGGATAAATTTTATGTAGATATATTGAACGGCTCAACAAATATGCCAGCGAAGAGGTTAGCACTCACGGCTTTGTTTCCTTACAGAGTGACGTCACATCAGATGCAAGGTTTTACGATTTTATCCCTAAGCTAAAAACCACTGAAAAGGCGAGGGTACCAAATATACCTCAAGCTAAAACTTTTCCTACCTATAAGTCCTTTCTCCTAAAGTGATTGTCTATGGACTGAGTCGGGACAATACAACTAATCGGTTCACACTTCGTGTGATCTTCTATGGATACGAGATCGAGACAATACAACAACGAAGTATGTTTACTTCATAAAAAGGTTCAGACTTAACCAAACACAATAGGATTGCTTATCAAGTAAATAGGAATTAACGTTTGTGTAATTTACTTTAATTATAATAAAACAATTACAATGCGGAATATAAAAATAAATGACACAGAAAGATTTTGTTAACGAGGAAACCACAAATGCAGAATAACCCCGGGACCTAGTCTAGAATTGAATATTCTTAGGATTAAGCCGCTACACAAAATTACACTAACTTCGTATAGTTGAGACAAAGTAACTAACCCTATAGTTCACCTAGTTCCTTCTGTATTCCCACGCCTCCAACTTATAAATAAGTTGCGTACTTAGAACAATTCCTTTGGTTCGTATTCCAAACAGTAAAGGAACAACAAATCTGTTTGGTATCAACTCTATTCAACCAAGTGATATGAGTTGGAAAAAGGCTCTTCCGTTTATCTCAACATAAACTCCTTCGTCGGCTCCTTATATCTATCTTATGTTCAATCACCCAAAGGTAATCGATTAAGATTAAGCAAACAACACCTTTAATCTGAAGAACCGTGTTGATGTCGATCTACTCAATTAATCAATCTAATCTGCCACAAGGATAAACCAATTATTAATTGAATCCTCTTTTACCGAAACAAGTATTGTGCACACCAAAGATTATAAAACCCAAGTCAGATCTTGTATATATCTTCTTTATCTTCAAATCTTCTTAAATCTTGAATAAAAACCAGCACACAATCACTTGAATCTTTTGTGATCAATCACATACTGAACGGAGTCTGTTAATAATGGATTACCACAAGATCATCTTTAGAACTAACAACAGTTTAAAGATCCCTATCGAAACTTTGAACTAGTTTGAGTGAATCTTATATCAGAAGAGAAGATTCTCAAGAATAAACAAACTATGTGCAATCATATTTCAACCACCGTTAGTCAATCAAATTAATCGAAAACAAAAGATAAACCGCAATTATCTAGTTTCCCACCAACGGGTCGGGCTAGAGCTTCTCAATCCCAAAGAAGACTTTAGGTTACTCTCCTCTCCTAATAGGCGGCTACACCAGTAATAACAACAAAAGAGTAAATATGTTGTTACGAAGGATTAGTTTGCTATAAAGGCAAACTTCAAGTATTTATAGACAAGGAAGTTTGGACACCAAGGAATTTCCAAAACCGAAAATATTCTCAATATATTCATTAGAGCACAAATTCGGTTTCCATAATTCCTGGAAATGCTCTATCCAAAAATAACGATCGAAATCTCTCGGAAAATCTAATTAGTAAATGCACATTACTAATTCTGTAATTTCCCTATAAAATGAAATTAATAACCTTAATTAAAAGATTCTTAACTTACTTATGTTTCGATCCTGGGATTCTCTTCCCTTAGCCGTTAAGGAATATCTTTGAACAATTAAAGAAATGACCTTCACAACACGTGTTCAAATTTTGTCGACATCTTAACTTTGTAAGTTCTCTTTCACACTTACAACCTTGAAACCGATTTTCCACACTTCTAAACAAGTTTAGAATTGGTTCATCTAACTTTCAAGAACTATGTGATTGATCAAACCAACATTCAATCACAATCATGGGTTTATGGTTCTACCAAAACAAGTTTCGATTCCACCTCCATGTGAGTATTGTGCATATTCACACTAGCTTTCTAAAAATTCGGTTGACTAGGTACTAGGATCGGTTCCCCACATATATATGGTATCTAACTTATATGTGTTGCACATGTCCATAGGATCGGTTTCCCTTTGCCTAAAAACGTGTTGCACATGTCCATAGGATCGGTTCCCCTTTCTGCCATAAACCTTGTTGCACCCCATTCAAGGATCGGTTCCCTTTGATGTACTACACCTCTTACAAGGATCGGTTCCCCCTTTCCTTTTAATTGGTCAGACATACAAAATCTGATCATACCACAGGTGATTGCTTAAGATTGGTTTTGCTATTAAAAGTTATAACAATACATAAGTCAGGCCTTTGTGAATAGTTCTACCAAGAACACAACAAGTTGTGAGCGGTTATACTCTATCACACATATTGGTTGTCATAAGATATGCAATGAATAACAAAACTAATAACGCCTGACAATTTCCTTTTCGTTTCACAAACAAGTTTATGAACTTAGTTCCTTAGAACACATGTAAACATTATTCCCTAGGATGAAATCCTCACCTCATACGCATACATAATCACAATAGCATTCAAATGATTATGGCGATGTCTTATCTACAAAGTTTAATGGTTAAGCAATAAACCTCGTATTGTATTCCTTAATACTATGTCTATCTAGAGTTCAAATATGCTTCCCAGTTATGTTTTCAATATGCACGACTTGAAAGATACGTTAGGGAGTGAAACAGTTCAAGTAAAATATCACTAAGCTCAAGTGGAAGGATGATTGTTGTCGTTGTATCTCCTTGCTTATTCACATCTTCAAGACTTCGCAATACTTGCAGTGTCTCATATCCTAATACTTTCAATCTAACCTATACGAAGTTGACTCTAGTACATAATCAAGCGACTCTTAACATGAGTTTTGATTCACTAAAATATGACAACCAAACTTGACATACCAACGCTTAGTGGGTTCAACCGAGCAATTCTCTAACAATCTCCCCCTTTGTCAATTTTAGTAACAAAACTCTTACATCATATGGATAAAAAAATTACAAGAATTCATTACAATCCGCTTGATTCCCGATTCAAAAGCACAGTAAAACTGCTTACATCAAAATGACGTTGTTGACATTATAATAACAAAGAAAATAATCCCCCTAAGGAAGATAGTTAGATATTCAATCCGCACATCTTTGTTATACCAATTTATATGACATGTTACTCCCCCTTAGTATGTGCCTTCACTCTTTCGTTAGATAAAACATTCAAGTACCAATGTTCTTTTCCCTAACGATGCCAATCAATATAAAATCAATGCCAGCATCACCTATTTACTCCATATATTTATCCCCCTTTTTGTCACAGAAATGACAAAGAAACGAAAAAAATATAGGAAAACACGAAAAGGATCTTACAAATCTAATAGACTTGCAAACCTGTAGAGTTAGGCACGAGGGTTCCACACATCACGTTCTGATAACCAATATCAAAACCGAAACTACAAGTAGTCTTATTTTGATATGTTACCAAGGAAACAATTGTCCGAAACAATTTTTCCAATTTAGTTTAGCAAACCAAAAACAACTAAGCACATTAGTTCCTTTGCTAAACCGATTGTTCAAAAACAACCGCTTAATTCGGTAAGACCAAAATAAAGATAAACTCCATTTTTCTCATCAGGTTCTAATTATCCATAAACTTAGACCTTTCAATTTTAAACAATACAAGTACTAGGTTAGTTAACTAGCATTCCTTGTTTAGGAATTCGATTAGACTTGAATAACCGAAACCTCACTTTGATAAGACAAACAAAGATCAGAATTAACTTAGTTTCTTACCCAGAATCGAATTGGACTAAACAACTCATCCCTACACAAATTATTAAGCCATAAATAATTCATACAAACCAAAATAAATCAACTTGCATAATTATTCACCTCAACCGGAAGCAATTGAAGCAATCATAGACATTAAAAGCATCGCAATTGCACCGTAATTTTGTAAGCCTAAACAATTGATACCATACAAAAGCAAGATAACAATAGTTTTTCTTAACCGGAACCAATTGAATCACACACACATCAGTTGTACCGAAATTTTGTAAGCCTAAACAATTGATACCATACAATAAAACAAGATAACAATAGTTTTTCTTAACCGGAACCAATTGAAACACACATCCACACACACATCATGGAATAAATATCAATTGAACCGAAATTTTGTTAAGCAAAGGCAACAAATATATATAATATAAACTCATGATTTTCTTAAACAGGAAAACAATTAACTAACAAGATTGTTACCTCAAATTTCGCATCCAATTCTCCAATATGATAGCATCTTCGTCCAGGGAGAATTGATATCGAAATATCACCACATTGTCATCCTTATGCATAAACAAAAGAATAACAACACACCTCAACCTTTACCATAGAAAGGTTGAAAACCGGTTTTAACAATTGCAAGAAAAAGTTGAAAACCGTCGAAACACATATGCTTTTATGCTAAACCAAAACCGATTCAACGTATTGTGACTTTTTCACATATTATTTCTATCAGAACCCCTCATGATCCTTTGATAAAGCCTACCTACTAGGGCTAGAACTTAATCCCTCTAAATCAAAAAGTCACCCAAACCATAAGGGTTCACACAGTACTAATGTACCTTGATAATTCTTATGGATTTCCTTAGATTTTCAAATTTTGCTCTATCTAAGGGTTTAGTAAGAATATCAACTAGTTGACGCTCAGATGGAACGTACTCTAATTTGATAACACCATTCTCATACAATTCTCTAATAAAGTGATATCTAATGTCTATGTGTTCAGTACGAGAATGTCCAACTGGATTCTCAGTCAGGCGAATAGCACTTGAGTTATCACAAAGGATGTTCATAGTTGGAATATTTATTCCATAGTCGATTAGCATCTGTTTCATCCATAATAGTTGGGCACATCATGTACCAGCAGCAATGTATTCTTCTTCACAGGTTGATAAAGACTGCGAATTTTGTTTCTTGATGTGCCAAGCAACAAGATTTTGACCAACATAGAAGCAACCACCTGAGGTGCTTTTTCGATCTTCTACACAGCCTGCCCAATCAGCATCCGAGTAGGCAACAAGACTATTGTTTGTATCCATAAAGTATGATAGACCATAATCTACAGTACCACTAACATATCTTATGATACGTTTTACAACTTTAAGGTGTGATTCTTTAGGATCCGCTTGAAATCTGGCACAACATCCCACACTAAAAGCAATGTCTGGCCTTGTTGCAGTTAAGTACATCAAGCTTCCGATCATGGATATATATAGTTTTTGATCAACAGATTTTTCTCCTGAATTGGATTGAAGTTTTCCAGTAGTTAGCATTGGAGTTGTCATAGGAGTTGACTTGTTTAGTTCGAATTTCTCAACAAGATTCCTTGCATATTTTTCTTGAGAAAGAAGAATGTTGTCTTTTTGTTGCTGTATTTGTAAACCAAGAAAATATGACAATTCTCCGACATTACTCATTTCGAATTCTCCACTCTTAAGATTTAGAAATCTGTTAGAGTTTTTGAGGTGGATCCATATATGATATCGTCTACATATATTTGTGTTATAAGGACATGGTTACCATACCACTTGGTAAAAAGAGTTTTATCAGCACCACCTCTGGAGAACCCTTTTTGAAGTAAGAAGGATGTCAATTTGTCATACCAAGCTCGTGGAGCTTGCTTTAGACCATACAAGGCCTTCTTAAGTTTAAAGACATGATCTGGGAACGATGGGTCTTCAAACCATTTTGGTTGAGCTACGAAAACTTCTTCTTTTAAATCCCCATTTAAAAATGCAGACTTGATATCCATTTGGAAAAATTTTATCTTAAGATAGCGGGAATAAGCAATTAAAAGTCTAATAAATTCTAAACGAGCAACAGGAGCAAAAGTTTCATCAAAATTAATACCTTCAATTTGAGAATATCCTTGAGCAACAAAAATCTAGCTTTTTTTTCAGACAATTGTTCCGAATTCTTCTGATTTGTTTTTGTAAATCCACTTTGTTCCAACAATATTGACTCCTGCCGGCTTTGGAACGAGTTCCCATACTTCTTGCCTTTTAAACTGATTGAGTTCCTCATGCATAGAGTTAACCCAAGCAGGTTCACCGAGTGCTTCCTCAATATTCTTTGGTTCTATTGAAGATAGAAAACATGAATAGTGGCAGACATTCTGAAGTTCTCATCGAGTCATAACCCTTGCATTGGCATCTCCAATAATGTCTTCAGTAGAGTTTCTTTGATGTACCCACTTAGCAGGTTTTTGAACCATATATTCAGTATCATTAGGTTGTCCAACAATACTTTCATTATCATCTTTATCATCAATGTCACTAATTAGAGGGACCACAAACGGTTCTTGTACAGTCTGTTTTTCTTTAATAACAGTTTGCAGTGTGGTTGTCTTGACTAAAGTCGATAATGTCATCGATAACAATATTAATTGATTCCATCATGACTTTGGTCCTGATGTTGTATACTCGGACGGCACGACTATCAGAAGCATAACCAAGAAAAATTCCTTCATCACTTTTGGAATCAAATTTTCCTCTATGTTCTCTATCCTTGAGAATATAGCATTTGCTTCCGAAAACCCTTAAATAGCTCAGATTGGGTTTTCTTCCATACCATAGTTCATATGGAGTATTTAGAGTTTTGGATCTTAGGTAAACTCTGTTTATGAGATAACAGGCTGTAAAAACAGCTTCCCCCCAGAAATTTAATGGTAGGTTTTTATTATGAAGCATTACTCTTGCCATTTCTTGAATATTTTTATTCTTTCTCTCGGCTACACCATTCGATTGAGGTGTAATAGGAGCAGAGAATTATTGGGTAATCCCAAGTTCATTACAGTATTCATATACTTTCATATCCTTGAACTCTGTACCACGATCGCTTCTTATCCTTTTAAGCTTGCGACCTTGTTCATTTTGTATCTTGTTCACAATAATCTTTAATTCCTCAAGAGTGTCATTCTTGTTCTTTAGAAAAGCAACCCATGTGAACCGAGTATATTCATCTACTATTACTAAGGCATACTTATTACTTCCAACGGAAGCTTGTTATTGGATTGAACCAAACCGATCGAGAGGATCACGAGTGGCGATGTCTCGAGAAGATTTGTATGGAATTTTTCCTTGCTTACCCTTTTGGCATGCTCCACAAACACCTTCTACTTTAGTGTTGATTTTTGGAACACCTTTGACAAGTTCACGACTAATGAGCTTTCCTAGCATACGGTAGTTGATATGACCAAACCGTCCATGCCACAAATGGGTTGACTCAACCTTAGACAAGTTACAATATCAAGAAGGTAACAATTATTCATACTTCTACGTCCTCGAAAAATTACTTTCCCGGACTGGTATTCAATATTACAACCTTCCATATTGAAGATTACTTTGTTACCTTTGTCACAGATTTGACTTACAGATAGAAGATTTGCTTTCATTCCTTTAACATAAACAACATCATGAATTTCATGAATACCAGGAAGTTTGATAGTACCTATCTTGCTAATAAGACAGCTGCTTCCATCTCCGAATGTTACAGATCCTCCCTTGTAGTCTTCCGTTCTTGTGAACCAAGAGAGATCACCTGTCATATGTCTACTACAACTACTATCTATAAACCACTGGAATGGTGAAGTTGTTTTTAATGCAAAGGATACCAGACATTGTTCACCAGGTTTATGAAGGATTGTTACGATTTTATAAAGGTTCATAACACGATTGATCAGAAGTTTTGCAAAACAAATTTTCTGATATAAATGGTTCCATCCTTCTTGAAAGAAATTCCTGGACTGGTTTTTCTTAGTGTGTTGGCAACATCTAGATGTCGAAATTGTACACTTTAGAGAGTCCTTGGAGTCATCTATAGTTTTTACAAGTTTTTTATCACTCATGATATTACTGATTTCATCAGCAAGTAACTGGTTTTATTTAATTTCTTTATCTAAGATCTTGATGAGATCTGAAGAATATTTGTCTGAATCTTGTGAAAGATCTACTAAGGATCTTGAAAAGTTAGATGAATCGAACATGAATTCAAACTCTTATAGGTTGGATCGCACCAAACACAGATTGTTAGATCTTTTCGTGTTTGCCTGCTCTGATACCAATTGAAAAGGAGAGCGTACCAAAATGTACCTCAAGCTAAAACTTTTCCTACCTATAAGTCCTTTATCCGAAAGTGATTGTATATGGACTGAGTCGAAACAATACAAATAATCGGTTCACACTTCATGTGATCGTCTATGGATACGAGATCGAAACAATACAACAACGAAGTATGTTTACTTGGTACAAAGGTTCGGACTTAACCAAACACAATAGGATTTCTTATCAAGTAAATAGTAATTAAAGTTTGTGTAATTTACTTTAATTATAATAAAACAATTATAATGCAGAATATAAAAGTAAATGACACAACAATATTTTGTTAACGAGGAAACCGCAAATGCAGAAAAACACCGGGACCTAGTCCAGAATTGAATACTCTCAGGATTAAGCCGCTACACAAAATTACACTATATTCGTATAGTTGAGAACAATTCCTTTGGTTCGTATTCCAAACAGTAAAGGAACAAAAAATTTATTTGGTATCAACCCTATTCAACCAAGTGATATGAGTTGAACAAAGGCTCTTCCGTTTATCTCAACAAAAACTCCTTCGTCAGGTCCTTAGATCTATCTTATGTTCAATCACCCAAAGGTAATCGATTAAGATTAAGCCAACAACACCTTTAATCCGAAGAACCGTGTTGATGCCGATCTACTCAATTAATCAATCTAATCTACCACAAGTATAAACCGACTATTAATTGGATCCTCTTTTACCGAAACAAGTATTGTGCACACCAAAGATTATAAAACCCAAGTCAGATCTTCAATATCTTCTTTGTCTTCAAATCTTCTTAAATCTTCAATAAAAACCTGCACACAATCACTTGAATCTCTTGTGATCAATCACGCACAGAACGGAATCTATTAACAATGGATTATCACAAGATCGTCTTTAGAACTAACAACAGTCTAAAGATCCCTGTCGAAACTCTGAACTAGTTTGAGTGAATCTTATATCAGAAGAGAAGATTCTCAAGAATAAACAAACCAGGTGCAATCAGATTTCAACCACCGTTAGTCAATCAAATCAATCGAAAACAAAAGATAAACCGCAATTATCTAATTTCCCACCAACGGGTCGCGCTAGAGCTTCTCAATCCCAAAGAATACTTTAAACTGAGCGGCCGTAAGATATTTCGCCTAATTAGGTTACTCTCCTCTACGAATAGGCGGCTATACCAGTAACAACAACAAAAGAGTAAATCTGTTGTTACGAAGGATTGGTTTGCTAGAAAGGAAAACTTCAAGTATTTATAGACAAGGAAGTTTGGACGCCAAGGAATTTCCAAAACCGAAAATATTCTCAAAATATTCATTAAAGCACAAATTCGGTTTCCATAATTCATGGAAATGCTCTGTCCAAAAATAACGATCGAAATCTTTCGAAAAATTTAATTAGTAAATGCACATAACTAATTCTGTAATTTCCCTACAAAATGAAATTAATAACCTTAATTAAAAGACTCTTAACTTACTTATGTTTCGATCCTGGGATTCTCTTCCCTTAGCCATTAAGGAATATCTTTGAACAATTAAAGAAATAAACATTCACAACACGTGTTCAAAGTTTGTCGACATCTTAACTTTGTAAGTCCTCTTTCACACTTAAAACCTTGAAACCGATTTGCCACACTTCCAAACAAGTTTAGAATTGGTTCATCTGACTTTCAAGAACTATGTGATTGATCAAACCAACATTCAACCACAATCATGGGTTTACGGTTCTACCAAAACAAGTTTCGGATCTACCTCCATGTGAGTATTATGCATAGTCACACTAGCTTTCCAAAAATTCAGTTGACTAGGTACTAGGATCGGTTCCCCACATATATATGGTATCTAACTTATATGTGTTTCACATGTCCATAGGATCGGTTCCCCTTTGCCTAAAAACGTGTTGCACATGTCCATAGGATCGGTTCCCCTTTCTGCTATAAACCTTGTTGCACCCCATACAAGGATCGGTTCCTTTTGATGTGCTGCACCCCTTACAAGGATCGGTTACCCCTTTCCTTTTAATTGGTCAGACATACACAATCCGATCATACCACAGGTGATTACTTAAGATAGGTTTTACTAATAAAAGTTATACCAATACATAAGTCAGGCTTTTGTGAAGAGTTCTACCAAGAACACAACAAGTTGTGAGCGGTTATACTCTATCACACTTATTGGTTGTTCATAAGATATGCAATGAATAACAAAACCAATAACGCCTGTCAATCTCCTTTTCGGTTCACAAACAAGTTTATGAACTTACTTCCTTAGAACACATGTAAACATTGTTACCTAGGATGAAATCCTCACCTCATACCCATACATAATCACAATAGCATTCAAATGATTATGGCGATGTCTTATCTACAAAGTTTAATGGTTAAGCAATAAACCTCATATTGTATTCCTTAATACTTTGTCTAACTAGAGTTCCAATATGCTTCGCAGTTATGTTTTTAATATGCACGACTTGAAAGATACGTTAGGGAATGAAACAGTTCAAGTCAAATATCGCTAACCTCAAGTGGAAGGATGATTATTGTCGTTGTAGATCCTTGCTTCTTCACATCTTCAAGACTTCACAATACTTGTAATGTCTCATATCCTAATACTTTCAAGCTAACCTATACGAAGTTGACTCTAGCACATAATCAAGCGACTCTTAACATGAGTTTTGATTCACTAAAATATGACAACCAAACTTGACATACCAACGCTTGGTGGATTCAACCGAGCAATGCTCTAACAACCACCATCAACAACATGGTAGAAGAAAAAAATAAAGATGATGACTTTTGTTTTTGGTGTATTGCAAAGAAGAAATTTCGGGTCAAGCTTCTCGAAATATGATTCAAGCAATGTTGAAAGGTCCTTAACAACATTAGTTTGAAACAATTTATTATTGAAAAATTACTTTTGTGGATCATTTGAAAATTTCCCAACCAATGTTTTTATCATTTGAGAATATTTCAAACATCAAAAGAGAGAAATTCATAACTTATGATATTTCGATTCAGGGTAGGTTGGCAAACCAATTTGCTAACCATAGATCCATGTCGATTAAAATGTAAAGCAGTTTGGGATGTTAGCATTTACAAATTTTAACAAAAACCTTTAGATGAAAAGGATCTTAAATGTCAAAATGAGGTAAACTCGTCATGATTGAAGGCATACTTGCTAGCCTCCATATTTACTACTAACTTTTTTGATGAATAAAGAACCAATATCTTTGATAGGAGTAATCAACAACATCAACAACTTTAGTGACGTCTTGTTATTCATTTCCATCGTTTTATAGTAGACATTTAACTGAAAGTGAATATAGAGAAAAAAAGTGTTAAAGAAATGCTTCTTTTAGATGTGTTTCTTCTCAATTTCCTATAAACTACCTAGGTATCCCTTTAGGAAGTCAATCAAATTGTAAAGAAGTTTGGGATGTTAGCATTCAAAAATATCAACAAAAAATTTTAAATGAAAAGGATCTTATATGTTAAAAGTAGGTAAACTCATTATGATTCAAAGCGCACTTGCTAGCTTCCATATTTACTATCTTTTTTGGTGAAGCAAGAACCAAGATCTTTGCTATTAACAATAACACCTTCGTTGACGTCTTGTTTTTCCTTTCCATCACCTATAGTAGACACCAAACTGAAAGGAAAGATAAGGAAAAAAAGTGCTAGAGAAGTGCTTCTTTTGGACGTGCTTCTTCTCAATTTCCTATCAACTACCTAGGTATCCCCTTTAGGAAGCTAATCAAAATGTAATTTTGTTTGGGATATTAGCATTCAAAAATTTCAACAAAATTGTTTAGATAAAAGGGATCTTATATGTTAAAAGGAGGTAGACTCATCATGATTAAAAGCGTACTTATTAGCATCCATATATCTTTTTTGTTTCAAATTCCAGCCAGCTTATGTGGCCAAAAGGCTTGAAAATATTACGAGAGATTTTATTTAGGCATATTCCTATGCACATGCCAAACAACATATTTTTCCATTTTGCACCCACTATGGGTATGCCAAACAACCAAACATATATGCATATATGCCGAAAATAACATATAGGCATACACGATGGAGTTTCCAGCGAGCGATAGACTTTCGATCGCTAGATGGTCAAAGCATCACTTGTTGGTCATTAAATGCCAGCGATAGTCATTAAATCTCTCGCTGATTTGATCATCGCTCAGTGGTTCCTCATCCAATGACTACAATTTTTCCCCACTATAAATACTTAATTTCAAACTCATTTCAACTCACACCAAAATTTATAATCTCTCTAGAATTTCACAATCTGTCAATCTTTTTCAAACCTAAAACAATCACACCTTGTATACAATTCTTTATTTCTTGTAATGTGGATTAACAATCTCAAAGTCAAGGCAAATGTAAAAATAAAACAGTGTCCGTGGTGCAAAATACAACATGAAGCAAGATGAATGCATTTGTCGTAATTATGTTTTTTTTTATCCAAGATTGTATCGATGGTGCACAACAACATGGTAACACCATGTGGGAAAATATATTTCGTAAATATGAAGAACAAACCATGAACATCAATTCTCGTGATGCAAAAGGATTTGCAGAACACTTCATTGTAATCAATAGGGAAGTACCCGCCTATGTTGCATTGATAGTGCAAGCCAAGAGAGAAGGCAAGGAGAGTGGTCAGGTGGATGTTGATTTTGAAAGACAGGTTCGTACAGATTGGCAGAGAAAACATGGTAAACAGTTCGCTTACGAAAATTGTTATCATATTTTGAAGGTGTTGAACAAATATAATCCATATCTCTTAGCAAGTAATCAACAAGTAACTGAAAATTCACCATATAATTTTTCTCTCTCAACACCAAATTTTTCACCATTTTCACCAGGTCTATCAAATTCTTCACCAGATATCCCAGGAAACCCAAATGCCAACTTAGTTTTCAATAATTATGATGATGGTAAGAGAAAACTTCAGGGAGGAACAATGCAAGACTGGCTAGAAAATTAGCTCAAAAAGGAGGGAGTTCCAGTGGATTTAACATGGCGGAGTTTATGGAACATCAAAAGACCGCCGAGAAGCAAAGAGAAATTGATAGGAAATTTCAAAACAGGGAGAGTAAGAAAAGTCGTATTTCGCAAGAAAAATTTGGGTTTGACTATGACAAGCATAACATTCTTCAAGATAACACTTCAATTATGAATGCCCAGCAAAAACATGCGTGGCAAATCGAATTTGACAGAATTCAATAACAGATTGAGCAACAAGCTGGATTTACTAACAACCAACCCAATGGTGATGATGATGAGGATGAAATTGATGATGGGTTTGATGTAGTAGTTCCTCTAGATGATTGATGCATTAATTTAACTTTTAATTTGAAGTATTGCATGTTAATTTGATACGTTGTTGTTGCTGCATTCTACTGAATATTAGTTTGAAATGAAAAGTTGATTAATTTGAAATGTTGTTGCTCATTAACTTAAATAAGTCTACATAAATCAAGAATACATAGCACAATTTGGATAACTTTGCTTATGTAAAGAGTGGTCAGGATTTGTCCTCTCAAAAGATAAATCTATGGTGTAATCGTTTGTCACAACTGATGGTTGTGATTGTAATTATTAATGCATCTAATGGATAAAATATACCATGTCACTAATGTTCCATTAAATCTTCATAATAAATATCTATTAATTTGCCATGATAAATGTCAAATTAAAAATGATAATAAATAAATTATTCTATTCATGATGGTAATAAATATATTTTTCTTAACTAATAGTTAGAGTTTGGTATTACCGTGAGTTTTAAGAAAGTGTTTTTTCGATGTGCGATACTGTGCTGGGCTATGTAAAAAAGTAATTGAACGTTTGCAAAATATAAACTAAAGCTAAAACTGATTTAAAAAGCCATCAAATTGCGTTTGACAAAAAAAAAGGTTCAACTATCGTTGTAGCAAATGATAAAAATAGACATATCTCTGAAAATTATTTTATTCTACTTTACCATGTTTAAAAATAAGTAAATCTTTTACTATTAAACATATATATAATATTAAATTTACTAATTAGTATTATTATTGCTTATAAATTAAAGAATCTTTCACTGAAATTGTATAATATAAAATATATAATTTGAAAATGAAAAATAATTATCTTTATAGAATAAAATATAACGAATAAAAATTGGTGATATATAGATTTAGGGATAATATTTGTCAGTTAAAAAAAAATTGAGATAGAAAAGAAAAACAAATTTGAATTTAGGGATAGACTATATCTTTGGAAGCTCCTTATGCCCAACTTTTAAAAGTTGATAGAGTTTAGAATTGTTTTGCATAAAAAGAACTTTACAATATTTTTACCAAACACTCGGATGAAAAAATATTTCTATGAATATGTTTCCAAAGTACTTTTCTTGAAAGAAAAAAGACGTATCGAAATCGGTCAGACTGGCTAACAATTATATTAGTGGACCATAGAGATGGTGGCAAGTATTAGTGCCTAGTGAGTAATTTCGCATCGTCTCACGACTTTCTTAATGAATAATTTAACGTTATTTTTATTCAAGGATGATGAATAACATTATTTATTATTATTAGAATATATTGTTATTAGGTTAATTAAGTAGTTAACCATCTCTTCTCTTCTCTCTCTTCTTTCTCTTCATCTTCCCTATCTCAAAAACAGAAAAAAAAAAAACTCAAGAGCCATCTTGCTCAGATTCTTTTCCTTTTAAAGTTTTTGATAGTAGGTAATTAAATAAGATGTTTTTACATCATTTTTTGTGTCTTTTGACATATTTCTTCGTCGTTTTGGGGAGATTTTTCTTCGTTGTTGTGGGGCGAGTTCTTCAAATTTTAATGGCTGGTTCGTGGCTTAGTACTCTCGATTCAGAAGCATCAACGATTTATCACGACATCGCACATCCGTGTTCGTGTGGATCGACAATTTATGGGCAATGTACTCCTTTGTTTTAGGAGCATCTCTTATGGAAGAAGAATACAATCAGATTAAATGGTCGGAATTTATTTCCGGATATACCATCATCTCTCCTTTATACATATAGACTTTTTGGATATCTTTGTGGTTTATCGCTCTTTCTCTTCGCGATCTACTTGTAATTGATGTCCTTATTTGTATTAGGGTTTTGATTATTTCTTATTTCTTATTTTGATGTTTTTGTTATTCTTGTAAGCCAACATGTAATCACTATTTTGATTTGAATGAATTGAAATATGTTGATTGTCCAAAAAAAATAATTAGTTAACCATTTGACTTACCAACTAATATCATGGTTTCATTATTTTTATGCAAAGAATAACCTCACATTTGGAAGGTTAATGTCGTAGAATGCAATGGCCCGACCCTTTTTCATTTGGCCATCATGGTTATCTGACAGTGTAAGGTTTCCATGGTCGCCGCTGCGGTCATCCAGAGGCATTTTCCTAGGAGGTCACCATCCAAGGATTACTCTCTCCCGAGCATGCTTAACTACAGAAATTTTTGCCAACTCTTATATTGAAACGGTCTCGGTGTTAGGAAAGAAAAAACCATTACCTATATTCTACTCGACGAATCCTACCCGCGGAGTACTATTGTACCACTACCTTAAGTGGAGCCGTCCTCGGCTCCGGGATATGTTCAATCCTAGAATCTGGCATTCTTTGTCACTCATGAGACCCTTACCTGACACAACGTACCCGTCCAACATACTCTTTCACCCTCGAAAGGTAACTCATGGTCGGCTCTGATACCATTTATAATGACCTGATCCTCCGCCAATACTGTCCCCACTTAGCCACTGCAGTTATCTGACGGTGTGGGGTTTTCAAATGACACTGATGCGGTCATCCATCAACATTTGCTGTGGAAGTAACCCATCCATGGATTATTCTCGCCCGAGAATGCATAAATATAGAGCTTTTTCCGACTCTGGATCCAACTATGCTAAAAACGCCTCAATGTTAGGAAATGACAAACCATTACCTATATTCTGTTTGGTGAACCATGCCTGCCGAATTAGATTATGTACATAGACTATCTAGGTATTTTGAACTAGAAACATCCTATATGAGTAGAATGGTTTCCATCGGAAATGGTTTAACGTTTTAAAATATAGTAGCTCAAGTGAATGCATTAGCTTTTCTTTATGATATTGAAATAGTAAGAACATACAATGCGATATGTATCGTTGAGTCAATTATGAGTTTTACTCTTTTCAGATTATTCTTAAAGGGAACAAAATCAACAAGGATCTGAATACTGTTAATACCTACATAATTATTCTCGAGACGTATGAGTTCAGGTGTTGTAATTTTGTTACATCTTACATGCAGGAGGGCAATACTATTTCAAATGATTGATAAGATATTTGTGTAAACTAAAAAACATATCAAATAATGGTTTTTTTTTTTTTGGGAACAAAGTATGGAAAATTAATACCGATATAATTCTATGGATGGATTGAGGATACAACTCGGGAAAGAAGGGGCATAGTTTAGGAGAACGCCAAGGCGGAAAATGCTAGAAATGAATCATATATAAGTACATATATAAGAAAACATTTGCTGACTGGAAAATTGAAATATCTATATGTTTTTTCTTTACCTTTATCATCATAAGAAGGGCAAACTTGATAATTAATAAATATTATATTTAATATCCATACATAAAAAAAATGCATAACCAACCAAATAAAAACTATACCCGTGCCGTTACGGCACGGGTTAAGCCCTAGTAAAATACATAACTTAATAAAATACATAATTGTTTTCCATGCTCTGCCCAAAGATTCAATCTCAAATTATCTCTTAAACTGTCATAAATATTTCGGTTCTGAATGTAATTAGTCATTTGAGCATAATTCCTTGCAGTGACGCCTCTTTGTGGTTGAATCTGCGACCTCAAATCTTCATCTTCATAGTTAGTCCACTCCGAATCACGACAGGTTTCCTGGATTACCATGTTACGAAGAATTGTGCAAGTGAGCATAGTATTTTGCATTTCAAGAGGACTCAACCCACGATATGGGCCACAATTGATAGCGAACTTCCTCTTCAAAGTTCCAAAAGCGCGTTCCACATCCTTCCTCAATGCCATTTGGGCATCGTTAAAATACCGGTATGAACGGCCCAATGCACTGGCAGGAGGTTGACTGTAGCATTGAACCAAGGTGGACCATTTTGGGTAGATACCTTCCGCAAGATAATAGGCATGAGTATACTGATGGCCGTTGATCATGAAACGGACTTGGGGACAAATTCAGAATATCGCTGGCGTTTTAGATTATACCGCTCGCTAGAATTTTTGTCGCTCCGTAATTTTTCCATAGTGGTGTAATTCATTTGCCGTGCCACTTGGTATGCCAAACAACTTTTTTTTTGGCATGTGCATATGGGCCTTACGGATCTTACAATTGTACAAAGAAGAAAACTGGGTTTCTGTCCTAGGCTGTTTTACCCTAAAGGTAAAGGGCGTATTGGTTCCGAAAAATTGAAGATAACTATGCTCTCCATGGATATATGGTTTAGAATAAAAAAAAAGGCTTATGGAGGCAGATCATTTGTCAAAACTCCGTGGTAATTCAAATTCTTTCTTTCCCAATCATTCTAATTATTCCGTAGGTTCTAGTTACACATAACATTGTCCAAGCAAAGCCACTTAAGATCTTAACAAGGCTATGACCGGCCATTATATTAGCAAATAATTTAGCAAATAATGCATGAGCAAGAAGCTTAAGAAATGAAGCCTGTTCCTGAAGAACGAAAAATCTAATGAACTTGAATCAAAGCAAAGCCACTTAACATCTTAACAAGGCAATGACCGACCATCATATTAGCAAATAATACAGGAGCAAGAAGTTTAAGAAATGAAGCATGTTCCTGAAGATAGAAAAATCTAATGAACTTGAATCAAAGCAAAGCCACTTAAAATCTTAATAGGCCTATGTCTGGACATCATATTAGCAAATAATGCAGGAACAAAAAGCTTAAGAAATGAAGCCTCAAGAAAATCTAATGAACTTGAATCAAAGCAAAAACACTCAAGATCTTAACAAGGCTATGACCGATCATCATATTAGCAAATAATTCAGGAGCAAGAAGCTTAAGAAATGAAGCCTGTTCCGGAAGATCGAAAAATCTAAGAAACTTGAATCAAGAAGATTAAAAGTAAAAAGGAACACGCTAGAAGGAGGGGTCGAACCTCCGACCTTGTGGTTAACAGCCACACGCTCTAACCAACTGAGCTATTCCAGCTTCCTGTTTGCCACAAAACTTATATTTTAATAATCCAAATCATCTGTTTCCCTCCAACGTTTTCATTTTGATGTGCCCTAGTCAGAAATGGTGAGAAACTGATTTGGTTCTCATGACGACGAAATCTTCTTCCTCAGAATTTCTAAACAATAATACACCGATCAAGAATTCCAATTCCAGTTCTTCCAGATATCTTCCAACAGTAATTCTCTTTCCCTCTCTCTCACTCTCAATTCTCTGTAACAAATTTCTCCTTTCCCTTTTAACTCTCTGTCTTCTTCTTGTTTCTGTGTAGGTTTGTTTAGCAGATTGGTGGTTGCTGAAATCTGAAGATGGAAAGAGATTATGCATTGGAGGTTTTGTCTTATCAGAGTAAGTAATTACATACTTAGGGTTTTTATTGTTTTTTTCTTTTTTTCTGGACAGGATCTCAGTGATTTTCTAATTTTGTTGTACTACTACAGTAATCGAGCTAAGCGAGTATTTTCCTCTGCACCAATTATCAAGCGACATAGTTTAATGTCTCTTAAGTCAGCTGATGGGATCAACATTTTGATTCAAGGCCCTATCAATAATTCTCGTTCTCAGGAAAATGGGTTTTCCTCAGAGGTTGTTACTGCTACTATATCTCTCTTCTTCTTAGTCATGCCTTTTTGATTTGTCTTCTCACAGGTTGAAATGGAGTAATTTTAGTTTGTGCATATAAATTGTCCTATAATGACTCGCAAACAAAAAAAAAATCCATATGAGTTGAGCTTTTTAGGTCACTAGTGATGTTATGGATTACGACCTTCATTATTTCAGTTCTTCCTCGGTTACCAGTTTATGGCAAACAAATGCATGGACAAGTCAATTTTGGTTCTTGTTGAGGATTACATAGTATCTATAATGGGTCATTGTAAAATTTGCACCGAGGACATTATGTGCACATTAAGTCTCAAACTACATTACCTGTTCTGGACCTCTGGTATGTGAGGAATTTTAGTATTTTCTTTGATGGATATCTACACTATCGGCAGGTTTGCAGTCGTTTCATTGTGGGGTTTCCATTCGGCTGGGAGGATGTTGCTGATATATGCTTTGGCCAAGAATCTGCTGGTGATTGTGCTCCAGCTAGTATGTCCTCCTTTGATGAGTCAAAAGAAGTGCTGTCTTCTCTGTCCAACAAGAATATGTTCACCAACATGAAAAGTGAAGAACCGAAAAATCTTAGTTGCAGTTATGATACTGGTGTGGGTGAAGTTATAAAAGATGCTCCAGCATCTACAAGTTCTGATGTGAAAAATGCTGATCCAAATGATGCCTGTGTTGTTGTTCCAGTGGGCATCCTGAGTACAAAGTTGGCTAAAGCCAAAGGTGTAGTTACGAAAGGTAAAGCAGGTCGCAAAAAGAAGAAAATAACAAATTCCCATTCCATTTCTGGGTCTCCTGGCCATGGAGTTGTACAAGAGGATGCAAGTCATGGTTCTGTAGGAAAGTTGGAAAGATCTATGACAGAAACACCCATTGCTGCCAGTCCTTTTGTGTCAGAAAAATCTGGAAGTTGCAATTCTCATACCATGGAGGAGTCTACTCTGCAGAGACTTCCTAAAGCTTGCTTGATTGAAGTGGGTTTAGATACTTTAAAAATGGCTCCAGTTGAAGTTGTTGCATCAAGAACTAGCAGTAGTTCGAATAACATAGAAGTCGAAGGGAATAAGAATAGAGTGCCAAATTGTTGCGATAGAATGTCAGTAGTATCCCTGGTCCAGGATTGGAGGCTTTTCAGACACCACAAAAAAAGTTCTTGGTTAAAAACTGTGTTTCGGATCCTTCTAGCTGTAATATTGACAGTGTAAATGAAATTATGAGTTCATCTAAGGGCAGAAGAGCATCTAGCAGAATCAAAATACTGGGAAACAATTTGAAAGACGACCAACCCACCAACAGTAAGATTCAGCTTGAAAGAGAAAAAGTTAACTTTGTTTCCGTGGGTTCTGATTCTGTAAATAATAAGGTAACAAGTGCTGATGGTGAACTAGGTGGCACAAGTACTCCTAATCAGCCCAGTGTTCAACTGCAGGGGACTCCTGGAAAACCACCTCATGATCATTATTCTAAAGATGGGCTTCAGACAGATTTTGTGCATTACACTGTCCCTACTGGAGCTGTAGAAAAAAATAACTCCGGAAGTGGTATTGATGGTACAGAAAGTCGTGAGCTGAGAAAAACTTGCACATCTCTCTATAAGGTTGGTGATGTGAAGGATGCAAGTAACCTGGTGTCAAAGGAAAGTGAAGTAAGTAAACGTAGCCAACTGGATATGTCAGGCAGTACAACGATGAAGGAAAAAGTAAGTTCTAAAACCTAAATCTCCATTTTATACCATGTACATATTTTCCTCTTTTCTTTTTCTTTTCAAAATTCAACTAAGTTATCTAAAACCTAAATACTTAAAAGTATTTGTGAGAACTTGAAGGCTATGATGATAAGATTGTCCAAAAAAATTCTCAATTTAATTCAATTTATACCATTCCAAAATATGAAAATTACCGGAGCTACGCCTTTTTCAGAGCATTTTGCTTTGCTACTTTTGTCCGAAGCTGTATTGAGGCCTTAAATTGTTTGTATGTTTAGCAGTTTAGTTCAAAATTAAAATGTACCTTTTAAGTATTAACTGTAATGATTGACTCCATTTGAATAGGTACCTACACTGCCTTCTTCTAACACTAAAAGGAAGAAAGAATCTTCAACTACCCAAAACCGTCCTAATCTTAATCTCAAACGAACAAGATCTGGTAATTCTGTCAGTCCCTTTTTCAACAAGCATTTGAATTTTTTGATTGTTGTTGTGTGTGTTCCATATTGAACTGCGGAACTGGTAGAGTTTATTTAGAGTGTTTAGTTTCTTATGATGGATATGTATTCTGCAGGGAGACTACGTTTACATCCAGTAGAGTTATGGTGAAACCAACAAGTCCCGTATGATAAGGTATGTGATATGTGATACGTACATGCTCAGAATTACAGTTTATATTGGGAACTCTCTTTTTTACCCAACACTGTATCCCTCACTGAATTCCATTTTACTAATCACCTTTTACTATTTAGTTCTCCCCTGTGGTTGCTCAAAGTCACATCTTCAAGTGATTCCCCTTCTTTGCCAACTTTCTGTTTTTGTTCACATTAGTTGTTTCTTGTTGGAACCGTCTTCCTTTTAATGGGAGAGCTGAATGACAAACTTTCTTCTGTGTTATATGCTCTTGTAAATTCTTTCCGGACTCTCATCAGTATATGAATGGTGAGTATATGCATGGTGACGCTCTTGTTTGAATACCAATTTTAGTTTTTTTTTTTTTTTTTTTTTTGTTTCTCCAGAAACTAAAGCTTAATCAATAAAAAAGAGAGTTTAAGAATACAAGCCCAAAAGCCAAAAGAAAGGAAAATTAAAAAGAAAGAAAAAAATACATAGAAAACTAGTCAAATCTATAATAGAGTTGGTCAGGAACCTCCATTCTAGCCAAGCTGCTAGGCCTTTCATCAAAGCAAATTCCCTGGCCCTACCAAGGTGCACTCCTTTCTTCGCAAAATGATCAGCTGAAAATTAATTTCCCTGTAGACATGCCTGTACTTTATAGACTGAAAACTAGTATAAACTCTTTGCCATCTAGTAAGAAGGAACCAAGGAATTTTCTGCTGTTCAAGAGAGTTTATACAAGTTTTTGAATCTGACTGGAGAATGATCTCGAATTTCTGATTTACATAAGCCCACTCCAACACTCTGATGCTAGAAATGAACTATGCAATAAAATTGGTAGTAACACCTAACCTCCAGATTCTGCATATACTAACGCACCAGTATGACTCCCGACAATAAAACCATAACCAGCTGTGCTAGGGTTGCCTCTTGATGCTCCATCACAGCATAGAAGAAATTCACCCAATCAGACAAAGCAAAAAATAGCACAGTAATTCTAATCCTTCTTAGTTCTTTATGATGAATTAAGAAGTATTGCATAATATCATTTTCAACAATAGAACCCCACATTTTCCTTTTCATTCTATGTTCACAATCATGTGCCATCTTCCTAATCTTGTTTTGAATCTTGACAAAATCAGGTTTCTCCTCGTCACTGTATGCAACATTTCTCATAAACCAGAATTCTACCATGAGAGTAAATGAACACACAGTCCATATTTCTTTTATCATAGGGTTGGAATTTTTGCAAATTTTAAGAGCATCTTCAAAAGAGAAAGGGATGTTAAAATAAAAAATACCTCCTAGCCAGCTCCAAAGTTTCTTACTGAAACTACAGTTCCAGAGTCTATGCTTCATGGAGTCTTCTTCATTGTGGCAGAGAATGCATCTTGAAGCAAATTGGAAACCTCTTTTTCTAAAGTTTTCATCAGTAGGGCAAATTTCTCTGGTTATCTTCCATATGTTAGCAGAAGTAGAAGGTGGAACAATAACAACCCAAATTTTCTTTTACCAGTAGAGTTTAGGTTTAGGAGAGCTAATTTTCTTTATTGCCTCTGAAACAGTAAAGCATCCAGAATGACCATTCCACCAAATTAAAGTATCTTCTCCATATTTAAGAATTGGTAATTGATGAAGATTAAAAAATTGGAGGAACTCATCAGGAACACACCATTGGCCATTCACAATCAAAGTGCTTACTTTTAAATGTGGATGTAAAGCTATGAAAGGATGATCAGAGATTAACTTACTAATAGGCTCTTCAAAAATCCATATATCATTCCACAGAAATTTTTTCACCATTTCCAACAATCCATGTAGTATTTTCTTCAAATTCTTTAATAGCCCATCTAATATCAGGCCATACAGAAGATTTTTTGTAGTAAGTGATCTAATTACCATTTTTATCAGTATATTTATGAAGGAAGAATTTAGCCCACTCCTCAGTGGACTGCATCATTTTCATAAAAATTTCATAAGAAGGGAGCCTTGTTCAAATCTTCAAGGTTTATGATGCCAATGCCTCCTCTTCCTTTGAAGTACAAACATTTTCCCATTTTAAAGTAACACATTTTTGATCTTCTGCATTACCAGACCAAAGATAGCTTCTAATAATTCTTTCACAAGCATCAATAGTCTTCCTTGGCCACTTATAAATGGACATATTGTAGATAGGAATGCTACATAAGACATGGTTTACCAAAGTAAGTGTTGCCTGAAAATTTAATAGTTTTCCACTCCAAGCAGCAAGTCTGGTGTGCATATAATCAACAATGTTCCATAGATGACTAGATTTGATCTTCCCTTGAACCAACATTACCCGTAAGTATCTATCAGGAAATGCCATTTGAAAAAATTCAGCAATTTGTCTCTTCCTTAAATCAGAAGTGCCATTGACAAAATTTTTACTCTTTGCAGTGTTAATTACTTGACCAGTGGCAGATTGGTACTCAAATACTAAATATTTCAGCTTTGTAATATTTCTCATTCCCCCATTACAGAAAAGTAAAATGTCATCAACAAATAACAAATGTGATGGATGCATACCATTTCTCACAACCATAGGTGGATTTCCTTCTCAAGAATCATATGTTGAATATTTCTGCTAAGAATGTCTTCACCAATGATAAAAAAGAATGGGAGAAAGTGGATCACCTTGTTTAAGATCCCTACGCAACACCAAAGAAACCAATAGGCTCTCCATTTAACATGATCAAAATTATGGAAGACTTGCGTAAAACCAAAATCCAGTTGCAAAACTTAGTAGAGAAACAAAAAAATTTCATAGCTCTATACAAGAATTCCCAACTCATGGTATCACAGGCCTTTGAGATATCCGGTTTAAGAGCCATGTTTCCCCCTTTTCTTTTTGTGGCCATTTCATTAACAAGTTCAGTTGCAAGAAGAATCTGCTCACGAATGTTTCTATTTTTAACCAAAGCACATTGTTGCGGGGACATGACTTTATGAAGAAAATTGGTGACTCTCATGGTAATAGTCTTTCTAATGTTCTTAAAGTATAAATTACCAAGACCAATAGGTTTAAGGTTTTTAGCACACTCAGCACCTTTAATTTTTGGGATTAAAAGAAGTTAGAGTTCATACCACCGAGAATTATGTGGTTATTCCAACAATAAAGAATAGCTTCCACAGATTTTACTTGATTGTATCCCAAGATGCTCTATAGAAAATTCCAGTGAGTCCATCTGGTCCTGGAGCACCATCTTGATTAAGATCAAAAAAAGCAGTTTTAATTTCATTTTCATCAGGAAGACCTTCTAGAAAAGAATTATCCTAATTTGAGGTACAACATCAAATATTGATTCATTAATTTTCAAGGCTGGTGCTCAAACTTTTTACTGAAGTGGTCAATCAAAATGTCAGAAATTCCCTTCTGATCAATGATGATATTACCAGAACAATCTTCCAGTTCAGCAATAACACTTTGACTCTGCCTCAATTTGATGCTTGTATAAAAGAATTTAGAATTAATATCACCTTATGTTATCCAACTAACTCTTGCTTTGTCCCTCGTGAAAGTATGGTAATTATTAGCAGCAATGTCATATTCTCCTCTTGGTGTAACTAAATTAATTAATAGATTAATGTCACGTGGATCATTATCTGATTTTAAGGTCTCTTCCAAAACTTTTTCTTCAGCTTTTGCTAAATTAACCTTGACATCACCAAAAACCTCCAAATTCCAATCTTTAAAGTCTCTTTGAGTCTTTTTAGCGTATTCATGAAGATATAAATAGGGTTACCTGAAATTTCTTCACTCCAAGAATCAATAATCACTTGCATAAAGGAAGGATAAGAAATCCACATCTTTTGAAATCTAAATGGAGTATCGAGGGCTATAGGAATCACAATATCAGATCCAATAAGAGGACCATGATCAGAAATCTCCCTAGCTCCTTCCTGATAATTCCAACCATTAAAAGTTTCTAGCCATTTCAGATTCAAAAGAGCTCTATCAAAATTGCAGAGAATTCTATTTATGCCCACTCTGTCATTACACCAGGAAAACTCCAAACCACTTTTAGGAGCTTTAATAAGATCACCAGAAATCAATGCAATTATGAAAATCTCTCATAGCAGAAGGAAGAGGACTTCTACCACCTTTTTTTCATCAACAGAGAGAACAGGACTAAAGTCACCCAAAATTAACCAGGGTTTGTTTAGTAAACTAATATCACATAAATCTTGCTATAGCTCCCTCCTATTGACAGCGTAAGAATTTGCATGAACTCCAGTAACCAAAACTCCACCAATTTCAAGAGTAATACATTGGCTAGAAGTAGCATTACAGTAGGAGGTTTAATAGAATAGTTCCGGAGAAGCCAAATGTTACCTTTATTATCGTCATGAGAATTATGAATAATTTTGTGACTCATGCCCAAAAGCTTAATAATATTTTTTTTTTAACTTTGATTTTAGGTTCAAAAATCCAAACAAGAGAAGGACATTTGAATTCACTAAATAAGCTTGTCTTTGTCCTTTTGTCTTTTAAGGCCTCTAACATTCCAGTAAATTACTTTCATTGAAGAGGGTGTGGATGAGAGGGAGGGGTACGCCCTTTGTCAACCACATGCTTTAAAGTTTCCTTACGGGCGTTCCTAGTAACCATTGGTTTAACTGGCTTTATAGAAGGTTTTTTCTTCACAATACCACTAATTTTACCATGCTCAGTAGGAGCATTAATATCCTATATACTGGGTACAATAGGATTAACCACATTATCAGTTTGAGAGACAGTACCAAATTCTAACAAGACTGTAGTATTAATCTCCTTAATTTCACCATCCCCAGAAGTATCAGAGTCATTTTCATTATCTTGTATACTATCAAATTTATTAGAGCTAAGAGTAATACCAAGATTGGAATTGAGAATTGTTGCTTCAGCTTGTACTTGCACTTTAGTTGATGAAGAGTTTCCTGAAGGTCCTGAAATAGTTGGTACCGAAGCTTGATGATTCTGAGTAGTATTTAATTTTGGAGTTGAAGCTACTGGATTTGAAGCTATAGACTGATGTTTAGTAGATTCACTAAATCTTGAAATTGTTATGGTGTTAATTTCATTTGATTAATAGATTTCTATGCTGATGAATGGTTTGGTTAATCTACATTCAGTGGGAAGATGACCTACAATCTTACAATGGGAGCAAAATTTAGGTGAATTAGATAAGATCACCCCTTGAGAGAAGGCTCCAAATCTTGTGATAATCTAGAGTTTATTTGGAATGCTTTTTTTGCTAGATCAACTTCAATGAGAAATTTAACATAATATCCCCTCTGGTATTGTAGAGTAGCTGTATCAACTTTGATTAGGTTACCAATAGCTCTACCAATAGTGAACATGGTTTTTTCATCCCAATATTCTAGACTTAATCCAGGGAACTGAACCCAAACCATAGATTTTGATGTTCTTTGATTTTCCGATCTAAAATTAGGTATCGAATTCCCGACCTTAAGAACCCGATCCATAACTTCCCATGTACCCGATTTGATGTACTTTTTATCTTTTTCATTGGATAATTTGATGGAAGAAACCTCTACCCAGTGGTATCAACTGACATTGACCTGTTAAACTCCATTGTTTTTTTAAAATAGTTGTAGCATCTAAAAATTTAATACGAAGAAGATCGAGTCTTCCAATCAAATAAAATTGCCATGAATCATATCTATCATAATCATGATCATCAATCAAATTAATAGCAGGATGAACATCGATTTTTTTGAAAGATCTACGATCGAAGAATCCATTGCAAATCCAACAATATTTTCCTTTAAATTCATCATTTCTTCACGGAATCAAGGAAAAATAAGAAATAATACTAAGTAGTGACATAAATAAGAATTAAAAGACCAATCATTGAAGATTATACTTTGAAAACCCCTAAAAATAATGAAGTTTCTTCCCCAGAAAACGGAGTTTGCAAAGAGAAAAAAATCTGAGTCAATCGCCGATTCACCGAGTTCAACTCAGTCCGATCCGATCTTCAAGTGATCAAATGATCAATTTTAGTTTTTTTTTTGAAGCATGGAAATTAATTAATTAATAAAACGGGATTACACGTGGGAATGTTACTCCCCTGGTGTCATTTAGTACATTCTCTTTCAAAACATTTGGAACCGTATGTTCCCATATTTTAGTTTGTAATACTCCATGTTGGCTATTGTCCGCCGCATGATTGGCGAGAGCATCCGCTGCTTGGTTGGCTTCTCGATAGTTGTGGAGAATTTAGTGATGGGGAATTGCCTCGAGTCTATTGGTAATTTCAACACTGCTTTGTTGGATAACTGATGTTGTCGAGTCCCTGCAAATAAAACCTCCCCCAGCAGGTCCCGGGTGGCCGCGAGCAGCGCCATCAATGTTGATTTTGATCCAATGAGTTTCTGGTGGTCTCCATCCGACTTGAATTGTTCTAGTCATCCGGTGTGATGCAGTGTCCTATGTTGTGGCGGTCATGCCGGGCAATGGTGAAGGTAGCACTGAATTTGCCCAATTGTATTCCTGGTGCATGTGGTTTGCCAATTTGAATATATCAGAAGGAATCGTATGTTTTCTTCCATAAATCAGATCATTCCTAGCTAACCAAAGTGTCCACAAAGTGAAAAAGAAGGAATTTGTTGCATCTTGAGATTGTTTGAGTTGTAATAATTGGTTGACGGTGATTGAAGGGTTTAACGGTTGAGGTCTTTGGTGTAGAAATGAAGGTTCCGTTTCATGAAGGTGGAATAGTAGGTCCCAAGTTTCTTTGGAGAACCGACAAGTGAGAAGGATATGTTCAGCTGTTTCTGGCGCTAGATTACATCTAGGACATAGGTCAGAGGTAGTAAGGTGAATTTTATGTAAAAAAAGTGAAGGTAGGTAAGCCTTCATTAATAGATTTCCATAAGAAAAGCTGTATTTTTTGGGGGCATTTTAAAGTCCAGATGTGAGTCGAAGGTTATAGCTGAATCATAGGAGTGTTTGTAGTGGATTGATAACGATCAATTTTAGTATCTTTAGAGTAAAACTTTCTCTTTTTTTCTCCTAAAAATATTTTTCTTCGAGGGAAGTTGCCCATTTTCCTCTCCTTAATTTTCATTACATCACGTAAATTCAATCAATAATTACAATTGTGTTCTTAAATTAATAATATCAATCCGTATAATTGTTTAACTTTTCCTAATCAATCTGCCAAGTTTTTTTCTTAATCTGTTGTAAAAAAGTAAATCGCCTCTTTCATTTTTTATTTCTATGTGTTTTTTGTTCCTTCATTTGTTCATTTTTCTTAATCCTGCAAAGTTAGAAGTTTCCCATGTATTAACAAACATCAGAAACCATATTTTTCATTTTTTTCATAATTTATTGAAGTCTTTGAAAATCACTCTATCAATCCCTTCACCCGTTTGCATAGGCATTTCGTGTATTCTCTTTCCGTTGGCTCATCCATCTCTTTAATATTCTTTCTTTTCATTTCTTCTATCATCGCATATTCTTCCATGTGAATTCTGCTTTTAGGTCACAAGTGATGTCATGGATTACAAACGACATTATTTCTTTCCTCATTATATTATCACTTTATTGCGAGAAAATTCATGGACAAGTAAATTTTGGTTTGTGTCGAGGATTATAGCATCTAATTATGGGTCATTGTAGAGTTTGTGCTGAGCCGCTAAGAACATTATGTGCATGTTGTGTCTCAAATTACATTATATGTTATGGTATGTGAGTAAATTAGTATTATCTATTGATATCTATACTATTGAAAGGTTTGCAGTCGTTTGTTGTGGGTTAATTTTCATATGGATGGAAGGATATTGCTGATCGATGCTTGGGCCAAGAATCTGCTGGTAGTGGTGCTCCAACTAGTACGTCTTCTTTTGATGAGTCAAAAAAAGTGTTGTCTTCTCTGTCGAATAACAAGACGTTCACTACCATGAAAAGTGAAGAATCAAATCTTAGTTGTAGTCGTGATACTGGTGTGGATGAAGTTGTAAAAGATGCCCCAGCATGTGCAAGATCTGATGTGAAAAATGCGATCCAAATGAAGCCAGTGTTACTGTTATAGTGGGAATCCTGAGTACAAAGTTGGATAAAACCGAAGGTATAGTTACAAAAGGTAAAGTAGGTCGCAAACAGAAGAAATGAATAAATTCCCGTCCTATTTCTGAGTCTTCTGGATGTGGAGGTGTACAAGTCCATCTTAAAGAGCATATAACGTAGGAATCAAGAAAGAGTGTAAACCACTCATAGGATAAGCTCATCACTTTTATAGATAGATTTTGTACGGTTACAACTATACCCTAGAGGGTGAAACTATCTAAACACTGTTCACGAATCACTATAGACTATTCCTACCATGCATAGCTATATGTACACAACTTATACATGCGCATAACTCTTGTGCCCATGCACTACATTACACCACATTATGTAACCTGACCATATGGGTGTCAATCCCAACCCGAAGTACGAGATCCACTTCTGGGAATTCGAGATCCTATAAGATTTAAAACGATGTAGGATATTGGAACCGTACTCCTTAACGAACTTTCCATCATTATCGTAACGGAACCTGATGAGGCCTCATCCGCTTGGTTAAGTTCTGACATCTTATAATGAAGAACATTGTCTTTGTTCCCATGGGTTCTTCGAGCAATCTTGAAGAACATCAAATAGTTTACATCTCAGTTGATGTATTGATGATGGTACTGAAGGAAAGGCACCCCTCATTTGTCTCATCTTCCGAACCGTATTTTTATTGTCATCTTCGTTTCATGGCCCCCTCATTGTATTCTATGGCTCTTCCCACCATTTTCAGTTTCTTCATCATCTTCCTTACTAGCGTCTTCATCTTCCATATCCACATCGTCACCCTCTTCTTCCTCATGATTGATTCCTCTTTTACTCACCATTTTAAATATTCCAAGTCATCTCTAGCTCTTGAATTACATTATCCGCAACACCCCGAGATGAATGAAATCACCTATCCTGTTAATAGTGTTGAGAAGCCTGAATGACCACATCTGGAATCTGATGCGCTCTATTAGACACAACCCGCTACCTCCTCCACTATTATGATAAACACATATATCTTTAAAGAAAATATGTTTTGAATTCAACAGTTTATTCACCTCCTCTTTCAATTACAGAATAAAATCTGATATCTGATAAGCTCCGATAGCTTATCTTAAAGGAATCAGATTGATTTTTTCGGGATTCCTTCGGATTTCCGATAACATAACAGAATCAAAACTCTCAAAACCCGTCGGATTTTTGTCCGTTGACATCCCTACCTGACTATGAGACTAATATTTCAACACTCCACCTCAAGCGGGTGGGTAGATATCTAGCATACCAAGCTTGACAAGGAAAGAGTTGAATAGCCGACTTGGAACTCCTTTTGTCAGAATATATGCAATTTGATTTTCAGTTCTTACAAAAGGATTACTGGTGACCCCTTCATTCAATTTTTATTTGATGAAGTGTCTATCCACTTCCACATGCTTGGTTCTGTCACGTTGGAATGGATTGTGAATAATGATGATGGAAGCCTTGTTGTCTCAATACCATTTCATAGGACATTTAGGCCTGAAACCAATCTCTATCAATAACACTCTTAACCATAATAACTCACAGATTCCATGATCCATAGCCCAAAACTCTGCTTCTGCACTAAATCTAGCTACAAGTGATTGATTCTTGTTGCGCTAAGTTACTAGGTTTCCTCCCACAAATGAACAATACCTAGAGGTAGACCTGCGATAAAAAACTGAGCCTGCCCAATCTGTATCTGTGTATGCTTCAACCTCCGTGTGGATTTTGGAGAATATAACAACCATTTTGCTGGTGCATACTTTAGGTATCGAATTATTCGATACACTGCATCCATGTGTCTCTCGTGGAGCATGCATAAACTGGCTTACAACACTCACATAATATGCAATATTAGGACAAGTGTGAGAGAGTTAAATCAGTTTTCCCACTAGCCTTTAATATATTTCTTTGTATACCTGAATGCCATCGATCTTCTGATGTGGTTCAACTGGTGTGTCAATAAGCATGAGGCGCGACATCCCTGTCTCGGCAAGAAGATCTCGAACATATTTCCATTGAGAGATGTAGATACCCCTTTTTAATATTTTCACTTCAATTCACAGGAAGTAACATAACTCTATTAGGTCCTTTATTTCAAACCCTTTAGCTAAGTAAGATTTTACTTTCCCCATTGCTTCCACATCATCACTTGTTATTAAAATTTCATCCATATAAACAATAAGCATGGTGATTTTCCACTCCTTGACGTATGTTTGAGGAACAAGGTATGATCTGCTTTTGCCGAAATCCATATCGCAACATACTTTGTGTACCAAACCATATAGGTATTTCTTTAAAAAAATAACTTAATACTTTCTCTTCATTAGCAGTTGTTTAAAATCCAGGGGGAATGTCCATGTATACTTCCTCTTCCAAATCACCACAAAGAAAAGCATTATTCACATCAAACTGCTGAAGTGGACAATCCTTGTTTACTTCCAAAGATAACAAGACACGAAAGATGTTCATCTTAACAACATGATCAAAGGTTTCTTGTTAATCAATCTCATAAATCTGAGTATATACTTTAGATGCTAATGTTTTTATTCTATGTTTCAATAGTTCCATCTAAATTGTATTTCACAGTGAATACCCACTTGCAACCAACTGTCTTCTTTCCTTTTGGAAGTTCAACCTCATCCCTTGTGAAATGCTCCTTTATATCTTTCTTTTATTTTTACCAGAGCTTCCACTTTAGATCACCAAGAGCGTCTTCAGATGATGAGTAGACACAAAGTTACCAATTGGATGATCAGTAGAATAACCATATATATCGAGTTGGAGGTTTACGTATACGAGTAGAATATCTATCTTCCACAACATTTGTGGACCTTTCAGCTGAATCTACATCTCTAACGTTTGTGATTCATCAGATGAAAGGTCATCTTCATTAGCTCTTAAGTTTGTTTGAGCAGGAACTCTAGGAGGTTCTAATTTCGCTACCTGAGGGGCATCGTCTCTTTGTTTGTAAAACTAAAATGTCGGAGTAACACTTTCCTTGGTGTTGATGGTGGTTTTTAGCTTAGGTTTGAAATCGTAAAACCTTGCATCAGATGTGACATCACTTTGCCAGGAAACGGTGTTACGAGTACTAGCCTCTCCATCGACATATTTATTGATCCGCTCAATACACTTTTATCCATAACACTCTGTAAATTTCGGCACCTCGCCAATACGAGACTCACTGAGTACTTTCCTGTGCTATGTTCCCCAGCAAAACCCTTAATCGGTATGGCATGACGGATTTATGTTCACTCGCAGCGGAGTAGCATGAACCTCCAAGTACCAAAGTTAAGGCCATTGCACGAGATGCTCAGACAGAAAGCACACTGCATTCTGTAAATAAATATTTCTGTATGGCAGCATACAAAATCCATCTAATTATTGTGATAACTCGCAAAGAACTCATAAACCCAACTAATTTGCAAATTAGGGTTTTGCGCCCCGCACATCATACTGGACCCCGTTGGTCGAAACCATGCTTAAATAAGATAGGAAACCAAATCTGCCACAGTGTGCTAAAAGTGCGGCCACGCCCTAGCATGCTGGCCCCACTTACCCTCAACCAATCTGGTTGCTCCAAAACTTTCCATGGCCTCAAAAAGGTCGCCATACTAAGTTGGCTTCCCAAAACACGCCAGCTTCCCAAAAACGCGTTAGCTTCCCAAAAAACGCTAGCATGCCACACATGCCAGACGCGCATGCCAGGCGCACATGCCAGACGCGCATGCCAGACGCGCTTACCAGACGCGCATGCCATACGCGCTTACCAGACGCGCATACCAGACGCACTTACTAGCACGTCGCTATGCCACGGCTACTGGCATTCCACCATGCCACATCTACTAGCACGACGCTATGCCACGGTTAGTGGCATGCCACCATGCCACATCTACTAGCACGTCGCTATGCCACGGTTACTGGCATGCCACCATGCCACAGCTGCTAGCACGTCACTATGCCACGGGCTATTGCATTCCACCATGCCACAGCTACTAGAACGGCGTTATGCCACGGTTACTGGCATGCCACCATGCCACAACTGCTAGCACATCGCTATGCCACGGCTACTGGCATGCCACCATGCCACAGCTACTAGCACGTCGCTATGCCATGGCCACTGGCATGCCACCATGCCACACGTAGAAACCTGCTACATGTTTTCCACGACAACATTCGAGACATCAAAACATGTCACAAACTGGGGGATACTCATCAGGGTATTGGTCTGGTGGTTTACAGCGTGTGGCGTGCAATACGCCTGTTACAAGAAAGTGTCATAAGAATGAGGCAGTTAGTAAATACAAGAAGTAACGGTGAAACGTTTTCTTCATTATGGAAACATCAATTCCAGGGGTTACCCGTTACCACTTTCTTCCATTACTCAACCGTTTCCACTTCTTACGAGGACAGGGTACGTTTCGTTGCGACTTGTATAAATAGGTTTCACCTATTTCTACCAAAGGACAAGTTTTGGTCAGGAGAACAATATACATCCAGAAATCACCTGGTAGCTTTCCATTCAGCTCGCCAGTTCAACTTTCGGATACAAGTCGCAAAATACCCACACTTCCAGAATCAACTATTCTGGCCTCAACACTTTCTTCGCTTCCCTCCCTAAGACCAACCCTCCTCCTTCACTTTGTGACCGAAGCAAGCCTGGAACGGCCATTTATTGGTTTAGGCCAGGATTATACAGATTGATCGCTCGAATCAAAAGTACTCTCGTGCAGTACATTGTTTTGGGTTTAGATTTGTTTCTCACCCACACTCACCCGAAATTACCGAAATCAGCAGAAACGGTTTTCACCCATAAATAATTGGCGACCACAATGGGAGATTAATCTCTCGGTTACAGATTCAACTCTTGTTTCCATCATCCTACCAGCGAATGCCATACTTTGAAGCGTCCAAGAAGAGCGGGGTTTCAGTAAAATTGCGTCTGGGGACTAGGGATTCTCCGCTTTACTATGGATTGTCATGAAGATGTTCCACAGATAACAAAAGAGCAACTGGGGACTTCTCACAACAACTAGGGCATCACGTGAAGACTCGAATTCACTCCCTGAAAGCTCAGTTTTGGCGAAAGACCCTAAAACGAGTAAGTTTGCCAGATGATGTTTACATGACCTATCGTTTGGATTTTCACATTTTCCATGGAATCCGATGACCCAATCATCCCAAGGTTTCTTATCTTTTCCTTCTTGTGCAACATTCACGATTTCACAATTTTCTCGGATGATTTTCTACTTACACTCGCAATTCAGACTAACCTATCAAAAGACCATTATTCCAAAATAATCCAAAACTCTCAAAAGTAACAATTTTCTATCAATCCAAAAATCCAAAAAAAAATCAAACCATAACTAGGCGTTTCATTTGCCCTTTCAAAAAAAAAAACACCTAAGAAAAGGAGTTCAGAAAGTAAAAAGTATTCAAGAAAAATTGCTTAACAATGACTCGTTCTTCTTGGAGAAAATATCCATCATGCTCTGAAGAGCCGCCTGCTTCAGCTTTAACTCCTGGGACAACTTCTCGACTTCTGCCTCATGTTGATTAATCAAATCCGTAAAAGGGCCATCAACCGCTTCAGCCTGCAGCTTTTGAATCTCGGAGAATCCCTCACAGAACCAGGAAGCATTAAACTCAAAGTCTACGCACAAGTCCCGGTGAAACTTCCAGTTTGAGATCACATCTCGAGAAACGGTATGGCCAGTCACTTTGCACATATCGCGAATTGAAGATAATATTTCCTCTACCCGCTTAACCAACGCGAAACGTCTAGTAATCTTCTTGGTCGTTGCGATATATCCGTACTTCTCCTATATTTTGGTATACAACTCCGCATGCTTAGCTGGTACACTGAAGCCTCCAATCAACACGTGGTCTTCATGGGGAGCCAAATACGAAGGAGCGAGAATGGCGCCCGCAATTGAATTTGTGACCGGTAGAGGATTCCCGACTACGATTGCGCCAACGATCACCGGAGTATTTTCCACCATCTGGTTCACGGCATTGTCAACATCCATTTCCAAATCGCCAACAGACGCGGCTTCCGCGGTTGGACTTTCATCAGGGCGAGTCTCCGCCTCAAGACCATCTTCAGAAACAATTCCTCCCTGTAACATTAAGACTTAGTTTTGTTTCAAAAGAAAAAAGAAGAGGAGGAGAAGAGTGCGAAAACTTACCAACTCAGTCGCGGACTCGCTGGAAGAAGATTCAATGCTACTTTCAGGAGCGCTTTCATCATCATCACTGGATCCCGAACTCTCATTTTATTCGGACTCTTCTTCATCTTCAGAAAACTTAGTCGATTTCCGGATGTGCGCAAGTCTGGCAAAGGGATTTGTGTCTTCAAGACCCTGAGTTGGGAATTAAAAGACGTTTAGCAATAAAACAGAAGATTTGTGTGAATCAGTCAAATCAAGAAGGAGCTGCGCATACCCGTGTGTTGAAGGAACTGAAAGTCACGAGAGCCGACGAATCTGACTGAAAACCACCCACACGGTTTTTAGATCTTCGCTCCTTTTTCTGGGAACTGTCCACGTCCAGGCTGGGAGATTTTTGCTTAGCAGTAGAAGGCTCCCTCAACAGTTGATGTTCCGCTAAAGTCGCAGAGGAAGGCTTACCACGAGAATTTTCCATCATGTCATTCACAAATCCGTGGATGGCGAGAAACTCATCCTTCCAGAACACGTTGTACCTGGAGGTTGTCACTGTACTTCGTTCCGAGAGCAAGAAAGGAATACTTTTACCTGGCGCGAGAACATGATAGACGCATTTATGTGTCTAATATAGCTCATTTGTATATATTGTTAGTACTCGATATTGTACTTATTCGGTTATTTTATGTATTTGTAGGTGTTTTTGGAAGAATAAGGCTTTGTGGCGAAATTGGCTAAAAATGCGGCATTTGGACCTCCGTTGATAACTACCAGAAGCACCCCAGAAGTATGTTGGAGACACCCAGAAATACCCCGGAGGAACCCCGAAAAAGTGCGGAAAATGCCCCAGAGGACACTTGCTATACGGACCCTTGATTTTGGATAAGGGGTAACCTAATTACTAAGGGGTGACCTATTTCCAGGCAGCTGCTAAAGGGAGACCAGCCACAGATAAGGGGAGGTCATCTTCTCAAATTCAAAAGAAAATTTTGGCGGGAAATGAAATGCTTCACGAACAGCAAACAGGGTTGGAATTTTGGGGACCTTTGGGACAGATTCGATCACCAAATTCGTTTGGGCTGGATGTTAATGGACTAAACAGAGTTGGTACATGCGTTTTTATCAATCGAAATGGGCTGGATAATCCGGGCTGGATAAACAGAGTTGGTACAGAGATACGTATCTTCCCGATATGTACAGAGAATGGGTAAAGGATTCAGGGAGAGTTTCACGCTAGTTAGACTTTTACTTGGTCCTGTTCTAGTCTTGATAAGAGTTTGGTGGCAAATATATAGCTAACAAACGCGTACATGGAGATCAGAGAGAGATATTTTCTCAACAGCACAGAGAAGAGAGAAAAAGAAGAAGTCGGATTCACTCGAGATTTTTTGGGGTTTGGTAGCTATATAAGTGTTGGTTCGAGTCATAAGAAGGGTTAGAAAAGTTTAGGAAAAAGTTTGGAGTCCAGGAGAGCCGAAACAAAGAAGTTACAGAGAATTGTTGCTCCTGCTGCTGCTGCTCGAGGAGGAAGAAGAAGACGAAGAACAGACTCGCAGAGTCCGTCGTTCTTCGACAGTCTTAAAATCAGAACAAGTATCGTTCTTATACAGCAGAAAGGGCTTATCGTTTACAGCAGTCTCAAAAACACTTACCCCTTTGTAACAGTGACGCTGTAACACTTCTGCAGCGTTGCTAATTTCAATTATCAATTATTTTCATCAATAAAAGCACTTATTTAGCCATGAATACATCTTGTGAGTGTGTTTTCGGGATGAGGAGCTAAACCCATTAGCCAAGGCGACGGAGGAAGCCATTGTTCCACATTAATTGGTATAATTCTAATTTTAATATTTATTTGCAATATTTTTACATGATTATTTGCATGGAATTTATATTGGATAATTGATTTTTATTGAATAATTGTGATTCGTTTTGATGGAGCATGCTTAGTTTAAGACTTTTGATGTTTCATGCTTGGTGTTTACATTTATTACTTCAAAAATCTACAAAAGGCATAAAATTAGAATCACTCTAAAAGAAAAATTGCATGAATATTAATTATTAGAATTTATCAAATAATGGGTCAATGGTGGAATCCAAGTCTTGGTGTTTTTTCTCTATAACTTTGAACAACTCTTTTTATTTGCTTGTTTAATTTAAATCTAGAAATTTTGTTACCTTCACAAGTCTGAAAAGAACCTGTTTACCACTATCTCTACAACCATTTGAAAATACATCAAATTTTTGGCGCCGCCGACGCGGACCTGTGTTTAGTTAGCATTTTTTTTTAGAGTTTTTTTTAATTTTTATTATTTTTGTTCTTCTTTACGTTTTTGGGTTTTTTTTGTTTCCTTGCAGATTTTTGAAGATTGGAGCGAAAGACAATTTTGCCAAAGCTTGTGGTGATTTACTTAAAGTTTGGGAGCAAAAATCAAAGCTAAAGGAGCGAAAGAAGAAGATTTTCTTTATTTTGTAAAAGAGAGAAAAAAAAAAGAGAGACATTTTTATTTTTGTAATTTTTTTTTATGGACTTTGGACATTAATTTTTGGACATTTTTATTTTTATTTTTAAACCCTACGGAAGGGTATCCTTAAATATAAACAGTGTGCAGGGAAGGACGACGATTACGATATCGTCTCGGCCCCTCGGGTTCGCACACGGCATAGGAGTCGTGGCCCGAGTCGACTTCAGCGGTTCTTCGCCCGTCTGGTACGGGAGGTAAAATTCTAAACACCCGCGAATCTCCTGCAAGCGGGTTACTGGACTCCTTAAGGTGAATATATGCTGAGGACTTGAATATGGACTGTTTTTATATTCCTAGTAAAAGGCAAGGCCTGGCCTAAACAAGATAAGGGTTCGGATTTCATCACCGCTCCCTTCTTGCCCGCCTTAGGAAAACAAAACTTAACGCGAACCCAAGCTTTAAAATCTGATTAGAAAGAGACCTATAGGGTATCGAGCTTAACAGGACAATCATTCGAAAAATATTGGTTACTCTTTTAAGCACACCTCGAAGTTCTTGACGGTTTCTGCGAGTTGAATGCGTGACTGCGCCGCATTGGATCGGTGAGGTTTTGGGTATCAAAGCTCCACTGAGCTTCCCTCGCCTCGATTCAACTTGCTTTAACTCGGATTGATTCCAGAGGGGTTTGCTTAAATTGTAACGAATTCCCTTTCGAAGGATTAGAAGCTGGTCTAGAAACAATCTAAGTGGAGCCATCATGCTTGTTGTTTGCTAGAAATCTTTAGGTTTGCTGTGGTAAAGTCGAGTCATCCTGCTGTGTGTTTGCTAGAACCTTCCTGTTAGGATTTTTATTTATTTTTGAATTCTTTTTAGTGTATGCCCGATTTTGTTAGGGCTTGGAAAAGAGATACTCTAGGTCGATTGATTAGCGAAAAACCTAGTAGTTCTTCTGATTTAAGCAGGGAGCTCGAAGATTCTTCTTTTGAGAGCCCTGTTTTTGGAAACTTCTGTTTTGAGAATCTGTCTCTTTGTGAGGATAGTACCCCTAGTACTTCTGTTGTGCCAGCGATGGAAACTTTGAAAGATTACATGTTCCCAACTAGGAACAACCGAGCTTCATGCATTAAATTGCCAGCCACTACGGCTAATTTTGAGATAAAACCTAGTATTCTTCAGATGATCCCTATATTCTTAGGAAAAGATGATAAGAACCCTTATTTTCATATTAGGGACGTTGAGGAAATCTGTGGGACAATTAGGATAAAGGACCTTACCGATGAAGTCTTGAAACTTAAGATGTTTCCCTTTTCCTTGAGAGATAAAGCCAAGACCTGGCTGAACAACCTACCATCTGAATCTATTGAAACATGGCAGGAACTTATCGCTGCCTTCTATATGAAATTCTACCCTAAGCATAAAACTGCAGCTGTTAGGCAGAAAATTAGTGCTAGTGTGCAACAAGAGGGAGAGTCTCTTTATAGGTTTTTAGAGCGATTCAATGATCTCCTATCTCAGTGTCTTCACCATGGATTTGATAATATGAAACTTGTACAGATTATTTATGATGGTTTAGACTATTCGACCAAAGCCATGGTTGAGTCTATGTGCGCTGGTGAGTTCACTAGTAAAAAATGCTGATGATGCTTTTACCTTCTTAGGAGATATCGCTGAAAAATCCCAACAGTGGGAATCTTGTGTTGAACCCCCTAAAAGACTCTTGGTCAATAGAAGTAGCACCAATATGGTAGATACGAGTTTTGCGTCAGATGCTAAGTTTGCTGCTTTATCTAGAAGGTTAGAAGCTTTGGAAATGGGCCAGTCTAAAAATAGGTCCCTTGTTGAACCTAATAGAGCCTCTCAAGTCTCTAGTTGTGGAATAGAGCCCGATAATTCATTTTGGGAAGGTCAGGTTAGTGAAGAGCAATCCCATGCTGTCTAAAACAATGCTAGGTTTGAGAACCGTCAGAAGTTTGACCCATACTCAGAAACCTACAACCCTGGTTGGAGAAACCATCCTAATTTCTCTTGGTCTAAGGGCCAGAATCAAGGCCAGTCTAGTAATTCTCAGCCTCCCCCAGGTTTTGGTTATACTAAGAACTCTTCAGGTCAGACCCAGAACCCATCTGAGAATAGAATAGCTAGCTTAGAGGAAACCCTTAGTATATTAAGGAAGAGCCAGGAGATGCTATCACAAAGCCAGGAAATGTTAGTAAAAAGCCAGGGTAATTTTCAAGAGGAAACCAAACAGAATTTTAAGAATAGTGCCCAGTCTTTTGCTAAATTAGAGCTTCAAGTCGGCCAAATAGCTAAGTTTATCAATGAGAGAGAAGAAGGAAGGTTCCCTAGTCATACTGATCCAACCCAAGGAGAGAAATCGTACAATCATGTGAATGTGTCACAACCCTTAGGAGTGGAAAGAAAGTTGACAACAAGGTTGCCATGCCTGATAGTGAACATGCTGTAGTTCACCCTGCTGAGCCAGAAAATGAGAGACTGATAGAGTCTCCAAAGAGACCAATGAGGGTCCTGTTAAGCCCGACTTTGTTCCCAGAGCCCCGTTTCCCCACTGCTAGTTCCGACTAAGAGGGAGTCCAACTTTAATGATATATTGGAGGTTTTTAAGCAGGTTAATATCAACCTTCCATTATTAGATGCAATTAGGCAGATTCCCTCTTATGCCAAGTTCCTTAAGGACTTGTGTACGCGAAAGCGTAAGCTCAGTGTCCAGAAGAAAGCCTTCATAGCTAGTCATGTGAGTTCTATTATTCAGAATACCACTACTCCTAAGTATAAAGACCCAGGGTCCCCTACCATTGCTTACAATAGGTAATACCGTGTTGAGAAAGCGTTGCTTGACTTAGGAGCCAGTGTGAACTTATCCATACCATGTGTACCTAAGCTAGGACTTGGTGAGATGAAACCTACCCAGATAACACTTCAGTTAGCTGATAGGTCCGTTAAAGTTCCTCGTGGTGTGATAGAGGATGTTCTCATAGAGGTTGACAAGTTTATTTATCCAGTGGATTTTATTATCCTAGATACCCAACCTGTCCCTGACCCAGAGAACCAAATACCAGTGATTTTAGGTCGCCCGTTTTTAGCCACGTCTAATGCGATCATAAACTGTCGAAATGGTATTATGAATCTATCTTTTGGTAATATGACTATTGAGTTGAATATTTTTAATGTCAATAAGCTACATTCTGAGCTAGATGACACGTGCATTGAAGAGGTCAACATGATAGGAACCTTAGTTCCGAAGTCTGTACCAAACACCGAATCGGAAGATCCATTAGAGAGTTGTCTAGCCCGTTTTAGCATGGATTTTGACGATGATAGCAACATTGAACAAGTAAATGCTCTGTTGGATTCTATTCCTATGTTAGATACCGATAGATGGAAATCTAGGTTTGAACCATTACTAGCTACCGAATCTACCTTAAGCCCTTATTTCGAAGAGCCTAAAGATCCTCCTAAGTTGGACCCCAATTATGCATTTGTAGGCCCATCTGAGATTTTGCCTATAACTTCCGATTTGGATAGTGATCATGAGATTAGGCCAGTAACTGTGCTTCAACACAATAAGGAAACTCTAGGGATGACCATAGAGGATATGAAACATATAAGTCCTATAGCTAGTATACCTCAAAAGAATTTAGAGGATGAACCACCTGATTATAACTCAGAGAAAGCAATTGACCTTTTTCAGGAACCGGATGGTCTAGAAATTAGGAATATTGTGACTAGTTTATCTAGAGACACCCAAAACTCTAAGTTTGGGGGTAGTGAACTAGAAGAAGCTCTAGAGTATTTTAAATACTCTCCGGATCCGGAAATTCAAGCCATAGTTAAAGGTCTTACGGAGAATAGTGATTACCCTAAATTTGGGGGTAGAGATTGTCAATTATCCCCAGTAGAAGTCCCTAACTTGGGACTCAAGCCTAGTGCATCTGAGGTATCGCTTGAGTCTATTCAGACTCCACACTGATCCGCCTGATACTGTCCAGGAGAAAATCCATATGTTAGAGACCCGTTTTTCGGATGAATCTGTTTGCCGAGACACTCATATGAAGCCCAAGTGGGCACCTCAGATAAATCCAGTTGTCTTGCGAGAAACTTTAGATCAGGTTGTGCTCTATCTGCTCATTTTTCTGATCTTGAGCATTTGTCTCCTATTCGTGGCAGTTCTATTTGGTCTTATGGACCCACAATTGTTTCGACTATTGGTATACGACTTTGGAAGGTGACAATTCTTTTAGAGGTATTTGATGTCTAGCTAATGACTATAAATTTAGCATTTACTGGGAGGCTCCCGCGTTCATGTGATACGGTAATATCCTTCCTTATTTTTTTCCCCCAGTGGTAATAGTTTCTCCTTGTTCATGCTTTTAATTTCATCTTTAGAACATTGAGGACAATGTTAGATTTAAGTTTGGGGGTATGGGAGAAACTTTTGTGTTGCACTTTTGAAACTTCTAGCGTCACATGGTATCCGGTTAGCTAAGTTTACATACTGTTTCTCACCGAAAAGATAGAAATTGGAATGCTACAGATAACAACTTATTGAGACATTAGAGAAAAAGACATTGAGATCCTTGAAATTCAGGAGAGAACTTGTTCTTTTTAGAGGGTAACCGTGATGGACCTAACCATACATGATGGAAAGGCAAGTAGGTCAGGAAATGCCAGAAAGACAAAGCAACCTCACAATGTAGTCTTAGTTACTGGATTGCGACTCTCTCTCAGTAGAAACTTATCATCATCAACAAGCGGAGCGACATCAAAATCTATGAAGGAAGTGAAGACGTTTTAGGTTTAGAAGCAACAATAGAAGAGAATAATTCAAAAATCAAAGTTGAAGTTATAAGAGCAAATGATATAAGTTGTTAGAATCCATGATACCAAGACATCACAAGTTGCGAAGATCCAAGTTTTGAAAGTCCTTCTCTCATGGCCATGTAAATTTTTGTCTTGTAATATTTTAGCCAAAAAAAAAATGAAAAAAAAAAATGAAAAAAATAAAATAAAATAAATAATAATAATGAAACATCATTACGTTATTTTTGTTCAATAAGGCCATAGGGAAGAAGAAATTTATAAGTCAAGCAAGAAATCAAAGAGAAGAGTTAATTGTCAAGGTTCTATGAGGTTCGAGAGTTTATCATCAACAGTTGAAGACCGAAGAAGGCGTTGTTTCTACTGGGCACTGTGAGAGAGTCGAAGAAAGATGCATTTTGGTTGCTTTGTTAGTCTGCTTTCAATCTGGCACAAGATCTTTCTAGCACTGGTTTAACTCATCACACGTAATTAGTCCAGCTGTATAGCAGATGTCCCTCTCATTTTTATCTCTCTCCTAATCTTATCCAGCTGTAAAGCAGCGGACGCATCTTACAATGTTTATCTAGCTGTATAGCGGATATCTCTTTATCTAGTAGTCATGCAGATGTGTCTCCCCTTTTCTTCAGTCAGATTTAGAGGTGACACCTTTAATTTCTCTGGCATTCTACTTACTTGGAGATAGGTTGAGAATATGTATGTCCTCATAGCTCTTTGGATACTTGTGACCAATTAGGAGTACAGGTTTTGTGGGTATATCTTTGGTAAGCCCTCCCGAGACTATAACTCTGCCACTAGGGCCACCTAGGGGTTTAAAGGCTTATTGCATACGCTAAATGCAATCGACGATGCCTGCGACAGTGAGTTAGGATTTTATTTTGCTCGGGACTAGCAAATAATAAGTTTTGGGGTATTTGATAGACGCATTTATGTGTCTAATATAGCTCATTTGTATATATTGTTAGTACTCGATATTGTACTTATTCGGTTATTTTATGTATTTGTAGGTGTTTTTGGAAGAATAAGGCTTTGTGGCGAAATTGGCTAAAAATGCGGCATTTGGACCTCCGTTGATAACTACCAGAAGCACCCCAGAAGTATGTTGGAGACACCCAGAAATACCCCGGAGGAACCCCGAAAAAGTGCGGAAAATGCCCCAGAGGACACTTGCTATACGGACCCTTGATTTTGGATAAGGGGTAACCTAATTACTAAGGGGTGACCTATTTCCAGGCAGCTGCTAAAGGGAGACCAGTCACAGATAAGGGGAGGTCATCTTCTCAAATTCAAAAGAAAATTTTGGCGGGAAATGAAATGCTTCACGAACAGCAAACAGGGTTGGAATTTTGGGGCCCTTTGGGACAGATTCGATCACCAAATTCGTTTGGGCTGGATGTTAATGGACTAAACAGAGTTGGTACATGCGTTTTTATCAATCGAAATGGGATGGATAATCCGGGATGGATAAACAGAGTTGGTACAGAGATACGTATCTTCCCGATATGTACAGATAATGGGTAAAGGATTCAGGGAGAGTTTCACGCTAGTTAGACTTTTACTTGGTCCTGTTCTAGTCTTGATAAGAGTTTGGTGGCAAATATATAGCTAACAAACGCGTACAGGGAGATCAGAGAGAGATATTTTCTCAACAGCGTAGAGAAGAGAGAAAAAGAAGAAGTCGGATTCACTCGAGATTTTTGGGGGTTTGATAGCTATATAAGTGTTGGTTCGAGTCATAAGAAGGGTTAGAAAAGTTTAGGAAAAAGTTTGGAGTCCAGGAGAGACGAAACAAAGAAGTTACAGAGAATTGTTGCTCCTGCTGCTGCTGCTCGAGGAGGAAGAAGACGAAGAACAGACTCGCAGCGTCCTTCGTTCTTCGACAGTCTTAAAATCAGAACAAGTATCGTTCGTATACAGCAGAAAGGGCTTATCGTTTACAGCAGTCTCAAAAACACTTACCCCTTTGTAACAGTGACGCTGTAACACTTCTGCAGCGTTGCTAATTTCAATTATCAATTATTTTCATCAATAAAAGCACTTATTTAGCCATGAATACATCTTGTGTGTTTTCGGGATGAGGAGCTAAACTCATTAGCCAAGGCGACGGAGGATTAATTGGTATAATTCTAATTTTAATATTTATTTGCAATATTTTTACATGATTATTTGCATGGAATTTATATTGGATAATTGATTTTTATTGAATAATTGTGATTCGTTTTGATGGAGCATGCTTAGTTTAAGACTTTTGATGTTTCATGCTTGGTGTTTACATTTATTACTTCAAAAATCTACAAAAGGCATAAAATTAGAATCACTCTAAAAGAAAAATTGCATGAATATTAATTATTAGAATTTATCAAATAATGGGTCAATGGTGGAATCCAAGTCTTGATGTTTTTTCTCAATAACTTTGAACAACTCTTTTATTTGCTTGTTTAATTTAAATCTAGAAATTTTGTTACCTTCACAAGTCTGAAAAGAACCTATTTACCACTATCTCTACAACCATTTGAAAATACATCAGAACACGGGCGTCAAGGACATCTGGAAACAATTCTGCCAGAGCAACCGGCTAACGGGTAAATGGGACCTCTTGGTCAAAACCCATATGCCGAGCCGCACTGTCAATATTATAAGGGACCGCCTTGCAACATCCCCAGAATAAATATGACACGTGTCTAGGGAAACAACTCCGCATAAATACGATCTCTCCAGCGCTCATATTCTCTTCAGCAGAAAGCAAAGTCAAGTTCGGAGCAGCGGCGAAATTTTTCGGATGAACTATGGACGCATGGACTGGAGCCCAGGGATCAAAACTAACGGCATAAGCATTGTCAAGAAAATCGATAAGCTTTGTTCCGGATTTTGGGCACTTATTTGACCTGCGCAGTATTCTGGAGCCTCCACAAGACTCAGGAAGTGGAGCCAACGGTTTGGGAGCATATTTTGCGAAATGCTCCGACAACCATGCTTGTAGAAAAGCGACGTGAACATACGAGTCCACTTTCGTATAACCATTTGTAGCGTACATGTCTGCGACCAGATGATCCAGATGGGTATACAAAGAACCAAGAAACAAGCCACCAATGGGAAGAACGACGCCTTTCTCCAGTTTGATGGAAAATTTAATAATCCCCTGTCTTATCTCCTTCTTACCAGAGCCGTCATCAAAAATATCTCTGGACAACCACAGAGCTAAAAACGCAGCAACATGGAGTGTATCATCTAGCACTAGATCCGACTCCGACTCATCAGGGAACCACTCAGACACCCACCAGCTGTAGAAGCACTTTGTCTCGTAGTCCTTTCGAGCAAATACTCTTGACTTCTCGACAAGAGCGGTACACATTTCTTCTTCATCGTCGGATAACGTGATATCAAGATTCCCTGTTATGGGAAGGTTCAGTAAGACGGCTACACTCTCTAAAGAAATTGTCATTTCACCCCACCTACGTATGGCGGTATGAGTATCTGGACACCATCTGGAGATAAAAGTGATCAAGCCCGGGACGTCTTTCCTGATTTGAAGTGTTGCAGAAGCCATGACAGCATCAACGATTCACGCTTTGGTCAAATTGGACTTCACACAGTCTTGACTGATCATAAATTATATCCATTTATCAAAAGAGCGCAATGGACTTTGACAGATTCTGAAATCAATTGGAGAAGCAGGATACTCTTTTCTCTGAAGGCAAAACCGCATTACGTGTCCCGGCCGAACCGACTGTACTTCTCCTTTATTTTCTGAACCGGTCATAAGGATCGCCACATACTTGGGATGGGTTTTCCTAGGCGAAGAAGACTTGGTAAAAAATTCATCATCTGTTTTCGGCTTGATTATGTAAATAATTTTTTTTCTCACTTTCAAGGTTGATTTTTGAAGCAATGTATTGGCAATTCACTGTAATTCGAGCAATTCTTTCTTTCGTCTCTAACTCAAGCCTACGTGTTGACTCAGTTAACTTACATGTTGACTCAGCTAACTTCCTGAGGTTATCTTCTAAAGAAGGCTCACTCATTGTTACAATTATTTCATCTATAATTAAGTCATTCGTGTCCGCTGACTTATGTGTCGACTCATGTAACTTACGCGTTGACTCAAGTATCTTACGTGCTTCATCTAGAGAAGAGGAATTATAAGAATCTTGCTCGTATGACCGGTGGGCATGTGGATCGTAATTGGGCTCACCATGGTATGACCCATAACCTTCAAAAGTTTGGTGTTCCCAACCACTATTCACACTATGGTCATAAAAAGAATAATGTTCATGTTGCTCAGTCGAATAATCATTGTATTGGCTATACTAGTTCGACATCCTAACCGCAAGGGAATTCTAAACAAACACAAAGAAGGCTGACTCGACCACAACAAGCCTATTTTATCTAGCAAACAAAAAGCATGATGTCTCCCTTAGGTTGTTTCTAGACCAGCTTTTATTCTTTCGAAAAGGAATTCGTTACAATCTGAGCAAACCTCTCTGGAATCAATCCGAGTTAAAGTAAGTTGAATAGAGATGAGGGAAGCTCAGTGGAGCTTTGATACCCAAGGCCTCACCGGTGTTACAAGGCGGCGTGTTAAACTCACAGAAACCACCATGAACTTCAAAGTATGCTCAAAAGAGTAACCAATATTTTCCGAACGACTTTCCTAATAAGATCGTTACCCTATCGGTCTCGTTCTAGTCCAAATTTTAAGGCTTAGGTTCGCGTAGGTTACGTGTTCCTAAGGAGGGCAAGAAGGAAACGGTGATGAATCCGAGTCCTTATCTTGATTTGGCCAGGCCTTGCCCTTTACTAGAAAATTAAATCTGATTTCAGGTCCTCAACATATATGCATACGAAATCATCCAGTAAATCCGCTGACATGGGATTCGCGGGTGTTTAGAATTCTTACCTCCCGTTCCATACGGGGGATGAACCGTTGAAGTCGACTCGGGCCACGACTCCTATGTCATGTACGAATCCGAGGCGCCGAGGCGATATCGTAATCGCCGTCCTTCTCTGCAAACAGTTTATTTAAAACTACCTTTCCGTAGGGTTTTAAAAATAAAGTCCAATGTTCAATGTCCAAAAGAAAAGAAAAAAAATGTCCAAAAATAAAATTTACAAAAATAAAAACCTTAATTACAGTTTCTAAAAAAATAAAAATATAATTATTTACAAAATCTTCTTCTTCACTCCTTTTGGATTTCTCTTTTCTTTCCTTTTTGGGCTTTTTCTTTCTTTTCAGCACTTTCTCTTTTCCTTTAGCTTAGCTCCAAATCTGAAAGCAAATAAAAATACCAAAACACGTAAAAAAGAACAAATAAAATAAAACCTAAAAACAAATCTATAAACAAAACCGCGTCGGCGGCGCCAAAAATTTATCGAATTATATATTGTGCTAAGAAGGTTGTCGTTCTCTCGGACTTGTGAAGATTGATTTAAGATTTAAGATTATGGAAAGAACTGAGACTATGGATTCCACCATTGACCAATTTTTAAGTGATTCAGTTAACAACAATATTTATGCAGTTCATACGTTCAATTTGATTCTAAGATATTGTCAATATTAGATTTCAAAAATATTAATTGTTAATCGCAAGTATGGAACATCAAGAGCTCTAAGCTAAGCATGCACCATCAAGAAAGAACACAACTAATTAATCAAAATATTATAATCAATTATAGTTCAGTGCAAATAATCATAAAAAAATTGCAATAATAAATTAATAAGAAAATACCACTTTATTATTGGAACAACTCTTCCTCCATAATCCCAGCATGTGATTCTAGTTCCTCATTATTATAAAGAAAACTAAATAAAAGAAATAAAATAAAATTGTGAAACTAGCTACCGGCTCACCAGTTCTCCAATAACTCCCCTAGTTTCCTGTTCTCGACATCAATATATAGATGTCAACAAAATCTAACCTTCCTCTTTTAATTCTCTTCCACATGTCATGTCCAATGGGAGTGTGCCACTTGTCTAAGAATACACAATATCACCTAATAAAGACTTGCTTTTAATTTCATGGGAAAGAAAATATTATATGAGCACATATTGATCTTATGTACGAGGTAAGTACTCATTTTGTCATTATCTCAATTCCAAAAAAGATGTAATGTATTAATATGGTGAAGTATATATTATGCTCGAAATCAATCTTCTTTAGTTGCAAAAGATATTTAGTTTCCTTTCTTCCTCCACCATGTCGACATACCTCGTACATTAATTATTGAGTAGGATTTTTCATTTTACGTGATACCTCCTAAATCCTTCGAGAACTAATCACCAAGTCCTTCATCCTAAAATCCACGAGACCAAAATGCCTGAGCATGTTAATTTCTTAAACCAACTTCAGCCCATCATCTCCTTCACTAACTTAAATTGGGCCTATTCCATTTAGATCCAAAAGGATCCACGACCCCTGTACTCCGTAGTCCATATTTTCTTCTTGGAATCCTAGGTTTAGCCGATTTTCTTGGAAGAGCCCATTTTATTCATTTACCTACAAAAACACAATAAATACCAAAATAAGCACCAATAATATATATTTTGGATAGTAAATATGTAAGAATTAATCGCTCATCACAGACATGTCTCTACACCTAAGATTGTGTCTTTTCCATGAAAGTATGTGTCTTTTGGAATTGGTTCTCATGTCTGTTGTGACTCTTGATGGAAGAGTTATTTAAGGAGATCAAGAACAGGTCCCTACACTGATTGAAAACAATCTCAAAATTTCTGTCAGAGAGATATAAGGATTAGTAAGAGTGTAGACAGACCTTGTAATAATTATTCTTACTTCATTGTGTTTTAATCATGGAAGCGACGGTGATTCTTGCATTCTTCTTTGGGATTTATTTAATGATTCTTTCATTCATCAAGATCAAATCAGCGATGATCAGAGGTATGTGATTTATCTTGTTTCCACATAAAGAGAATTTCTAACATTTGGTATCAGAGCATAGGCTGCTCTAATCCTTGTTTGATTTGATAATACTAATCATGATTTCAAATCGTAAGTTCGTATAACTGTAAAAACCAGAGACCAAAACAAATTAAGAACTAATATCCTATAATCGTCGAAACCGTAGGATTTTGTTCAGTCACTTGATTTTATTGTTTTGGTTATAGGATTCCACAATTATGATTAGCATATATTTGGATACTTCCAGTAGGATATCTCTCACATATCTGTGTTATCCCCTTAATTATCTCTTATCTTAATGTTCTGTAATTATTTCATCTCTTAATTCTCTAATACAGTTAGATGTGGGAATTAATAGGAAAATCAATATTTCGTACCTAATTAAGAATATTCCGTATATATTCATTAATATTTGGCACGTAATTAAGAATATCCCGTATGTATTTAATATTTCCACAAATGATTTTCTCTTGATAACGCGTGTGATATTCGGTTCTTGCCCGCATGCGTAAGAAAATTTTTAGGATAATTGATGCATATTTATAAGATTTCAATTTTATTTCTGTTAATTAATCTGCAATATATATAAGATTAGCCACAGCATCTTATATTGTGAAAGGTTGCAAACAACTATATTGTATAGATTATGCCCCACAGGGAAATCTTAACGTGTTGTTTGGGATATGACTTTGAATGAAATATTAGATTGAAAATTTCTTAATGCCCATAGGTAAAAGATATTTTTAATTTAATGATTTAAATTTATTAATCATATCACGGGGAATCATATATACATGTATGCTATTTGTATTTATGATATTTTTTTGTTGTTCTAACTTTTACCCACAGGAGGGTTACAATGACTTGAAGTTTTAAATAGAATAGTAGACATTGGTTGAATTTATATATTTTGTTGTGTTTTTCTTCGATAAATTGATATTGAACATGCTTGTTTGTTATCATTTCTAGTTATGCAATCTTCCATTTTGCATATACCATCTCTTCATATCCCAATATTGAATGGTGGGACTTCCGGTGTACAAAATTATAACATATCATTAGTATGTTTTGAATCTAATATGGTCGATTTCCATCACAACACTTGGTGGATTGATTCTGGTTCTACAATCCACATTGCCAATACTATGCAGGGTTTCCTTAACCAAAGAAAACCAACAAATAGTGAACGTTACATCTATTCTGGGAATAGGATGCCTTCAACTGTTGAATTTGTTGGAACCTTTAGACTTGTTCTTAACTCTGGTTTTACTTTGGATTTAGAAAGAACTTTTTACAATCCCTCTTTTTTCAGAAATCTTATTTCTGTTTCAAGACTCGTTCCTTTTGGTTTTGAAATTAATATTAAATATAGTTTTTTAAGTTTGTTAAAATATTCGGTTGTTATTGGTTTTGAAAAACTTGAAAATGGTTTATACAAGCTTAATTTAGATTCTTCTTTTAACCATAACCTTTGCACTACAACCGAAAGTATTGGCATAAAGCGTAGTATTGTGAATGAAGAATCATCTATGTTATGGCATAGAAGATTGAGGCATATCTCCATTGCAAGATTAAAGAGGTTAGTGAAAGAGGGTAATTTACAAGCTCTTGATTTTTCTGATTTCGGTACTTGTGTAGACTGTATAAAGGGAAAACAGACTAACAAGACAAAGAAAGGTGCAAGGAGAAGTTCCAACATTTTGGAAATCATTCGTACTGATATGTGTGGACCGTTTACACCTCCATGTTTGAATGGTCAAAAATGGTTCATCACCTTTATTGATGATCATACAAGATTTATGTATCTCTATCTTCTTAATGATAAAAGTGAAGCATTAACTACTTTTAAATCATTTAAAGCAGAAGTAGAGAAACAATATGGTAAAGTAATAAAGATTGTAAGATCTGATAGAGGTGGTGAATATTATGGAAGATACACAGAAACATGACAAAGACCGGGTTCATTTTCAAAATTCCTTGAAGAACATGGAATTGTTGCTCAATATACGACTTCTGGCTCTCCACAACAAAATGGTGTAGCTGAAAGAAGGAATCGTACATTGATGGACATGGTAAGGAGTATGATTAGTAATTCTATCCTCCCAATTTCTATGTGGAGTGAGGCCTTAAAGACCGTTGTGTACATCTTAAACAGAGTTCCGAGTAAAGCAGTTCCAAAAACACCTTTTGAGTTATGGAATGGTTGGAAACCAAGTTTGATACATGTACATGTATGGGGTTGTCAAGTTGAGGTTCGGGTGTATAATCCACAAGAAAGAAAATTGGATCCAAGAACAGTCAGTGGATTTGTCATTGGATATGCGGAGAGATCCAAAGGGTTTAGGTTTTATTGTCCTAATTATAGAATGAAAATAGTCGAGGCTAGAAATGCAAGATTTATAGAGGATGGCAATATCAGTGGGAGTCTTCAAAGAATTGAATTTGAAGAAGGGGGTGATCAAATAACTACACGTGCACCTTCTTTAGAATTACCCACTTCGTAAGACATTTCACAAAATGTCATACAAGGGGAAGTGGCGATTCAAGACTCACCACTTAATGAAGATCCGGTCATAATGGAACCTGAAATGCAACATATTCAAAAGGAAAATGTTGAGATTTCATTAAGGAGATCCTCAAGATCAAGAAAATTTGCAATTTCCTAAGATTATGAAGTGTATCTTCAAGAATGTGACTATGACATCGTAGTTGAGGATAATCCAGTAACGTTTTCACAAGCTGTTAATGGTGCCAAATCCAAACTTTGGCTCGAAGCCATGAAAGACGAGATGGATTCCATGGCTAATAATCAAGTTTGGGAACTTGTAGAATTACCCAAAGGAGTTAAACCTATTGGTTGCAAATGGATCTTTAAAACCAAAAGAGACTCTAAAGGTAATGTCGAAAGATACAAGGTTAGACTTATAGCTAAGGGATTCACTCAAAGGGAAGGTATTGATTACCATGAGACTTTCTCTCCAGTTTCAAAGAAAGACTCATTGCGAATAATCATGGCATTAGTAGCTCATTTTAACTTAGAGTTACACCAAATGGATGTGAAAACTATATTCCTCAATGGAAGTCTAGATGAAGAAGTGTACATGGTGCAACCTCAAGGTTTCTCTTCAAGTCAAGGTGATCATCTAGTTTGCAAATTAAGGAAATCTATATATCGGCTTAAACAAGCGTCCCGCTAATGGTATATAAAATTCCATAATAATGTGATTTCTTCATTCGTTTCGTAGAAAACATTGTGGATCAATGTATATACCTCAAGGTTAGTGGGAACAAGATAATCTTTCTTATCCTATATGTGGATGATATTTTGTTGGCTAGTAACGATCTGGGATTGTTATATGAAGTTAAACAGTTTCTTTCACAAAACTTTGAAATGAAGGATATGGGTGAAGCCTCTTATGTCATTGGCATAGAGATTCATAGAGACAAATCCCCAAGGGATATTAGGACTGTCTCAAAAGGCCTATATAAATAAAGTTTTGGAACAGTTCCAAATGGAGAATTGTGCACCTAGTATAGCACCTATTCAAAAGGGAGATAAGTTAAGTTTGGATCATTGCCCAAAGAATGATCTAGAACGAAAAATGATGGAAACCATTCCATATGCATCAGCGGTTGGAAGCTTAATGTATGCACAGGTCTGCACAAGACCTGACATTGCTTTCGCAGTTGGAATGTTGGGCAGATTCCAAAGTAACCCAGATTTGGAGCATTGGTGTGCTGCAAAGAAAGTAATACGTTACTTACAAGGAACCAAAGATTTTATACTCACTTATAAACGATCTGATGACCCTTTATAAGTAATTAGGTATACGGATTCAGATTTTGCCAGTGATGTTGATACTAAAAAGTCAACTTCAGGATATATTTTTCTTTTAGCCGGAGGAGCAATTTCTTGGAGGAGTGCCAAACAAACTTTGATTGCAACATCAACTGTGGAGGCAGAATTTGTAGCATGTTACAAATCAACTTCACAAGTTAAATGGTTACGGAATTTCATCACAGGGCTAAGAATTTTGGATTCCATCTCTAAGCCATTAATGTTGTATTGTGATAATTCAGCTGCAGTTTTCTACTCTAACAACAAGAAAAGTGGGAGTAGGAATAAGCATATCGATATAAAGTACCTATCTGTCAGAGAGCGTATCGAGTTAAATCACGTGACTATAGAGCACATAAACACTGAAATGATGCTTGCTGATCCATTGAAAAAAGGATTATATCCTCAGTTATATAGGGAGCATGTTAAGTATATGGGTCTGATCAACCTATGACGTGTATTAAGTATTGTGCGTTTAAACACTTTCTGAATAATGTAACTTGCAACATAAAGGAATAAGATTAATTTCTATATTTTTCATTAGGTTGTATACATAAAGTTTTGGAAAAATTAGAAATGTCTCATTGGAGACAACAGTTGGACCTGAATAAGTAATTGGTACTTACTCATAAAGCCATTATGATGAGCCTATCTATGAAAATGATGTTATCGTGATACATGGAAGGGATTGCTCACTAATAGAGTTTGGACCACCATGATTCGTATATCAGTTTTATTTATATGTTCCATTTTATTGAGAACTATCACTGGCTATACAAAAAATATTCCAAATTCACTTACTTATAAGATGAAGGAAAATGTCGGCTATAAGACAAGTTTGTGTCACATGGCCCAAGTGGGAGAATGTTAGAAAAACAGTGGTATGGCCTATGTGCCAAATCATCACAGGAAACGGTTACTTCTAACAAACATGTCTCTACACCTAAGATTGTGTCTTTTCCATGAAAGTATGTGTCTTTTGGAATTGGTTCTCATGTCTGTTGTGAATCTTGATGGAAGAGTTATTTAAGGAGATCAAGAAAAGGTCCCTATACTCATTGAAAACAATCTCAAAATTTTTGTAACCGTCAATCAGAGAGATATAAGGATTAGTAAGAGTGTAGACAGACCTTGTAATAATATGTTTTAATCATGGAAGCGACGGTGATTCTTGCATTCTTCTTTAGGATTTCTTTAATGGTTCTTTCATTCATCAAGATCAAATCAGCGATGACCATAGGTATGTGATCTATCTTGTTTCCACATAAAGAGAATTTCTAACATTTGACACTTACCTCGGTTCCATTTTTCCATCACCATTGCAGCTTTGTAGACAATTTTCGATCTTCTTGTAACACTTTTTGCAACCATTGTAATACCACTCTGAGTCCGGAACTAATCTTTTGATCCATGCTTCACATATAAATTCCTCATTCTCTTCGATACTCGTACAAATATATTTATCTGTTCAAACTTGAAATATAATAAAATATTAATGGAATAATTTTTTACTTAAGGTTTAGCTCATCTTCTTGCAAATCAATCGCTTGAGATACCGTTAATCTTTTAGTATCCGGCACCTTCACAGTTGCTACGTTTGCACTTCGGTCATACCTGAACTATTTTAGTTTTCTTCATTTGTTAAGCAAACAATAATTCAATATTAAACGTACGAAGTGTATGATATGCTTACTTACTTTTTCTTGTATGCTTCCACTTTAGGTATATCCAAGTTGATGTATAATTTCTTCGCTGTTGTCGACCTAAGATGGTATTCACTTTCACCTGTTGAAATGTCTTGAACACGTATATTTTATGAAATAAGTAGACATACTTTTGTTCTCCTTCGAGAACACAAATGGCTTATATCGAAAATTGGTAAAACATGCTGATCTTTATAAAACGAGTGAGCAATAATTTTCTTCTACAAATCATCTTCGTCTCTACTCTTAATTCATGCATGCACATTAGGTTCTGAAGATTACCTTCAAAGAAGCCTATTTTTGTTGATGTTATCACAATGACTTGCAGTTCTTTAGTTTTCCCAATTGCCTTGATGTCTTTTAGTTGATCTGCTATCTCATCCCAGAGTTCTATTCTCATTTGCTTTCCTCTATAAAAATACAATCCTTATTGTATACCTTTTTTTTCTATATATATATACTAGGACTTAAACCGTGCCATAACGCCACGGGCATAATTTTTATCTATAATGCATTTTCTGACGTTTCGTTATTATATACTTATTATTTTTCGGGTTTCCCTCTTTATTAAAAGTGAAGAAAAAAATTTCAGTTTACAAATCCTTTCTCATGTACCCATTTATGATTTATTCATAGTATACTTGACACCTTCACATCTTAACGAAAATGTTGGAGTTGTATCCTCAAGGTACGATTTTATCATAATAAATGTTCACTCTATTTCCCAAAAAAAAAAGACGTTATGTCTTTTATAGTTAACAAAGGTATTTTATGGATCATTTGAAATGATATTGAATTTCTATTATTTTAGTAATCGTGCAAAACCAAAATTTTTAACTATGTTAGTTATTAAAAATTTACGTCATCTTAGTCCATTCCTCGGGTAGGCCTTAAAAATGTCCAGATCCTTGTTGACTTCTTTTCTTTAAGAATACTCAAAAAATATTAAAACCTAATATGGACTTAACAATAAATATCACATTGTATGTTCTTACGAATTCAATAACACAATCAGATCTCTAATACTTCAAAACTCCTATACATTATACGATCTTGACCTTCCAAATGTGAGGTTATTCACTGCATAAAAATGATGAAACCATGCTTAATTAGCTAGTCAGTCAAATGGTTAACCACTTAACCTGATAACAGTATACTTTGTTATCCATCATTGAACAGAAATGACGTTAAAACATTTAGTAAGAAATATTTTTTGTGTAAAATACCTTATAAAAATTTTTGGATGCAATAATTCCTACAATCAAATTTTGTTAGCTCTTAACTTTAGTCTATTAACTATAATATTGTGACTCATCGATTTACATTATATCTGCGTTTGTTACCTGATATTTTAAAATCATATAAGCATGCTCGAGAAAATATCTTCACAAGGTATGAGAAGAGTCTCGATGCCAAATTATAGTGATATACATGTTTATATTATCAATATCTTCTTTGCACTATCTTATAGAAGTAAAAGTACGCAAAAGAAATATATGTTCTATCATTTATAATAGTATTATTTTAAAACTACAGTATAGTTTTAACGGACCCATAAAAGACTAAAATTCTAAAAATCCATAACAACAAAGTAAAAATAAAATATTTAGCAATGTGATCAAAGTTTGAGAATATAACAAATAATCGTAACTCAGTCAAGTATAACAATTGGCAATAGAATAGAGACTAAGAATGAGAAGGTTAGATTGTGATTTGTGTGGTGAAATAAAATTAAATAGAAAGAAAAATTATGAGCCAGATTATATCAGGGGGGGTGTTTAACTCAGAAGGCGAGTATAAAACGGAACAATATAAGCATCTAATTTATTACAGAGTCGAATGAAGAAAGGAACATTTTTAAACATATGAGTATTGGAAAAAAAAATTATTATTATTATTTTTTGGTAGAATCTATGTTTTGGATGCAACAACTTTAGTTAGCATCTTACGTTTTATACCGAGGAGGAAACTGGCAGAGTAACACTAACATATTAGTTATATGAAGATGATGAGTCCCCTATCCGATTGGTTGGACTAAAGAATAAAGCATTTAAAAGTGTTGTTGTTGTCGCTACTTCTTTCCCTACATTGAACGCTATTAGGAATGTGAGAACATTGACAGATCACGAATGAAATGTATGATTTGCAAAATATACAAATCGTTATAATTCATATAAGGAATAAAGTACATAGGTGGTTAACCGTAAGATGAGTTGCTCATTTGGTATTTGATATATGATTTATGATTCTCGATATTCATTTCCATCAGCATTAAGGAACTTTGTTTGGAGTAATATGAAAACGAAGATGGAAGCAAAATAAGAAGAAAATGATGCATGGTATGGTTTAACTTGGATGTTCCACCAGGCTTTCGACAAGCACAATTGGGAGATGTTGCGATTTTCTCAATTCTTCAATGAATTATGTTATTATCATGAAGTTTACTTTCCCGAACATTTATCTTCCGTGGTTATCTATCTTATTATTTTTTATTTAATTTTTTTTCCGTTAAACTTTGAAAAATTAGAACCCATTAAAAAACTTTTTTGAGTCTGATCGTGTCACTTATTCTTATTTAGTCATACTCTCTTGCATTTCATGACCTGGGAGAAAGGAAAAAAATAACATTGATCCAAGACTATGTAGCTAACTCTATCTGGAGAAACAGAAAAAAATTAATCATACTTGCCATTATGGTTGAATGACTATATGAGTGCATCCACCACCACTATTTCTACTGCGACAGGTTCCGCCACCACTGTCCATAACACCATAACATTTTTCCGTCTCCACTGCTCACTAACTCCACGAAAACCACCACTATGGCCACTCAAAATAGTATGATCAGACTCAAAAAAGTTTTTAAATGGGTTCTGACTTTTCAAAGTTCAACACATAAAAAAATGAACAAAAAATAAGATAGATAACCATGAAAAATACATGTTCGAGAAAGTTAACTTCATAAAAAATAACATAATCCTTCGAAGAATTAAAAAAACCTCACTGTCTCCGAATTGTGCTTGTCAAAATCCCAATGCAACATCCAAAATAAAATCATATCACATTCGGTAACACAACCATAATTTTCAATTATTTGTTCTGATTGAGATTCAAATCCACATAAAAATAAGAAAAGTAAATAAATCATGACCTAGGAGCAAGCAAAAAAAAAGTTGATTTAAGACTATGCAAGTAACTCGATTTGGAGAAACAAAAAAAGATTAATCATACGTGCTATTATGGTTGAATGACTATATAAGTGCATCCACCACCATTCTTTCTACAGTGACAACTTCTTCCACCGCTTTCCATAAAACCATAATATTTATTCCATCTCACTGCTCACCTACTCCACCAAAACCACCACTATGGTTATTTATATAATTGTTATCAAATCTAAGTATTAGTTGACAAACATATTTATATAATTATTAATAAAGTAACTTATTTACAATTATTTTTAATATGTCATCTATTATGACGTAAAACATTATATCATTGTTATTGGAAAAGTTAAATTGTATATGGGGAAACAAACGACAATTAGGGTGTAAAAAATATCGACTGAAATTGTAAAATGTAAAAGAATATATCGGGCCTTTTCACTTTTTTTCCCCAACAATATGACAAAATGATAAAATTTTTGATTACTTAGTTCAAATGGTTTATCATGATTTAAAAAGATCATAACGCTACTAAAATATTCAATTTCCATATTACATAAGAAACAATATTATTCGAATGGTTATAAGAGAATTATTATTATTTCGTTTCAAGATCTTACCGTGTAATCGGTCGATAATATTGTTATAATTGATCAATTTTTTAAATTTTTTGTTGTATAAAGAATTCGACAATTTCATGACCAAGCATAATCACTAATTCTGGCACGGATTTGTGAAAACTTAAGTTAATCGTTGCTCAATCAAATGGGTGATTATAACTGTGGCTTACTATGGTTTTTGTCTCAATAAAAATGAAGAACCATCGAATCATAAGATAAGAAAATCAAAAGAAATATACACAAAGATTTCATAGGAAAAAAGATTCTTAAGTATAATGGAGATATTAGATGGAAGAATCGGTAAGATTACTCGGTTCTTAGAAAAGAATTATTTCAACCCCAACTACTCCAATTTCAACCTCTTTTAACCAGAAGTCAGCTTTGCCTCTAACTATTCTAGTTTTCCTAATAATAAAAAACAAACATTAATGAGACATTAGTGATATTATAAGTAAATTTTGGTCGTCAGATGTATATTTAGTCCCAATCACAACCATTAATTAATTATGAGAAAAACCATTAATAGTTTTGGTTGATATAATTTTTAGTAAGATTACTTATTAATAAAACTATGCATTTATTAGATTAATTAAGGGAAATAAAAATTTAATAAATCACCATCAAAAGCAATTAATGAGACATCAATTAATAAAACATTAATAATAAGTAATTAAAGAGATATCAATTAATAAAACACTAATAATAACATTTAAGTTGAACAAATCAATAACATAGATTTATCTTTTCCAAGGATAAATCCTAACCACTCTTTATCTGTGTTACGTATTCTTGATATATATATATAATAACTTGAGCAAAAAGATATAGGTAAATCAAAGAATGTACCTCATGTCACTATACTAGTTACGGTTCCTAGGTGTAATCTGTTCCTAGTGTCTTTCTTGGTTACTCGCTCCTTTTCCGAGATAGATATTGATCTCCCGCCCACATCTACACAAGAAAAAAAAAGTCATTATATACCTGGTTCTTCTTTATGAATAATTTTCATAATATCGAAGACGAACAGTCTGTTGTCTTTTCGGATTTTACATTACCTATAAGATAAACAACATTTCCAAATAGAGAGCGAACAATTTCGAGTTCAAGGAAATCGAATTTATGTCCCGGAAAATTAAACGTGTTGCCAGCAACTATCCGTACTTTTTTATTTTCATTGATTCCATCTTGTTATCATTTAAAACTGGCCGGTAATGCTCAGTGTTGGCGAGTTGATATATCTCGAAATTGCTTATAAGATAAACCTCTCCTTTCCTCAGCATTCAAATATAGTTGTCTATGAGATATTTATCAATGGTAGCATGTAGCAGATTCTCCTGAAATTTCATAAAATATAGGGGATTGCTTATATGATGGCAGTTAAAAAGGTAACTATAACAAAAATATTTTATTTTCCAAGTGGGTTAAAATGGACTACTCACGTTTTCATCGACTAGGAACAAGTCCAAACTCGGTGTCTCCCTCGTATATACCTGTTTCGCATACCAAATCCTCAGAATTCTTACTTTGATCTTGTTGCTTTCATTGATCTCATTAATCTCACTGAAACGATGATACATTGTTGTTCTTGGTTTGAAACAATACTTCTCTGCTGTTGGCATGATTATATCTACGAAAGAGAAATTTCGAAGGTGTTATTATAACTGGTATTTGTGGATTGGTACCTCGATTTTAAGTAAACCGTACTTTAATACAAAGAGCCGTCGCTGTTTTCTTCAAACCTGTAATGTTTAGTAATTTGCTCACATATTTTCATCAGCGACACTTATCAGATTCATAACTTAATACTCCCTCCGTTCCATTTTAAATGAATGTTTAGGGTTATTTTTGTGTTCCACATTACTTTATAGTTTTCATATTTTTCCCACAAAACTACCATCAATACCCTCACATTTTATCTTGGAACCATAAGTTTATTTTTAAACACGCAGATAGTAATTAATGTTTGAAGACTTTTCTCAAGGGCATAAGTAGAATTTTTTTGTATCTCTCTCCATTCCTTAATCTGCGTGAAAACTCTAAGAACATCATCTACAGTGGAACGGAGGGAGTAGTTAATAGAACCATTTCCCACATCAGCAACCCAACACGTTTAACACTACCTTAATTAAGTGCGAGCAAGAAATCTAACAAACATATTGCAATTTTTTCTCCCTCAAACTCTAGCCAAAAAACTACCAAATTTAACAAACAAAATCTAAAATCCAATATCGCGACGCATTCAAATTCTAACAAAAGGAAGAGATATCCATACTTCTCCAGTAGAGTAAAGGAAGCAATATCAATATCAATAGAGAGGAATGAAGAATACAAACCTGTAAAAAGCTTTGTTAACGCTGTTGAGGAGGTTTTGTCTATAAACTTCTGGTGTTTACGTCAGATTTAGATGTATGCATATATATATATATATATAGTTCAGTTCCCTAATAATTCTTAAAATAAAGTTGTATTTCCAAATCTTTTTTGGATTCAGATTAGGATGTGTATCAGAACTCGGAAATTAGATGTGGATTAGTCTCCAAAATTTAGTTAGGCTTGGGGATTTTTGTCGAACAGGGCCCAGACTTTTCAGATTCGGTAAAAAAAAATTCTTCGAAAGCATACGAACATTACCCGAGGTCCATCTTCTTCGGGACATTTTGCTTTGTTATTTTTGTTTGAAAGCTTATCGACCTTACATTTAAATCTTAAATTGTCATAATTCGCTCCATTTGTTTAAAGCAATGCTGTCCGCACCATTTTGCGGGTAGCTATCCTGCTCAAGCGATTTTTTACCGTTAGATCACGTTAAAATTCAGATTTAACAGTCTTGAACTTTAGGGAAAATGGCGGGTTCTTTCCTAAATGCGAATCTAACGGTTGATTTGATCATCTAACGGTAAAAAAGTCCGCTTGAGCGGTATAATTTCCCGCAAAACGGTGCGGGATAGCATTTGTCTTTGTTTAACCTGTCATAAATCTGGTAAATTGGTCAGTTTATTTTTCAACTGGCATTTAAAAAATTAATTGTTGTTACGTTTCATTTTGAACTGCCAGTGCCAAACAGCTTGAGTTTACTGTGTGCATTTAGTTTCTGATAATGGACACGTATTACTTTAGAGATTTGGCAAAAACCAACAAAGTCATGTATGATAATGAGGTGCGGCTACGATGTGGTCGGGCACATACTCGAAATATGTGACCATTCTTATAAAATAAAAAAACTTCCAAAACTTTTTTATTACCTAATTATTTAGTTTTTTTTTCCTAACTTCCTACTTTTTCTTAAAAAGTTAAAGTATTTGAAGGGAACGGATTTTTCAGTTTGATAGGTGTCAAAAAAAATAAGAAGGGGCCACATACAAATTAGATGTGGCCGACCACATCCTAGCCGTGGCGCTTTCCAATTTGCGCCTCAAAATGAATCCATCAATTTTTATCGTGAATACATACTTTTTTCCTTGCAATTGGGGAAATTGTTTTTCTATCAGATCATGTCTTTTTTCCTGCAATTATTTAGAAAAGTATTATTAATTATTAATAAGATAGGTCCAATTTAATTTAAAGTAATAGCACTGTTTACGTTAAATACCTCTATTAAGAGCAACTGCAGTGGTGCGATCAAAACCAAAGATCAAAGATCAAAAAAAAGACCAAATTTTGGGTTTAGTCCGTGTTGTGACGCAACGGTACATGATTAAAATTTCGTCAGGCGGACTTTAAAAGTCCGCCCCATTTTTTGTAACTTTCATCAGGCGGACTTTAAAAGTCCGCCCCATTAAAATTTCATCAGGCGGACTTTAAAAGTCCGCCCCATTTTTGGTAACTTTCATCAGGCGGACTTTAAAAGTCCGCCTCATTCTTTTTCTTTTTTATTTAATTTGAATTTTCATCGGGCGTAATTTAAATCTCCGCCCGTTAACAAGCGTACTTTAAATTTACGCCCAGCAACAAGCGTACTTTAAATTTACGCCCAGCAACAAACGTACTTTAAATTTACGCCCGACTATATTAGAATTTGGGATTTGGTCGCGACCATATTTGGTCTGGAATTTGATCTTTGGTTGGGATTTGATCTTTACTCCGTCCCACTGTGTTACGATCTCATCCCAAATTTGCTCTAAACGATTATATGTTTGAAGTTGTTGTGTATATCCGTATCACCCAGCAACTCCTCAGCTTCTGTACCAAATGCCACAAAGATCGTTGGACATCCTGTTTGGTCTTCGACCTCTAGCTGCAGACGGTACCTGCATTTTATTTTATTTTACACATTACAGGTTATTACAATGTCTACGTTAAATACCTCATTCGAATCATCTTGTAGCAAATCAATCAGCTGCTGTATGGTTATCCTTTTCTCAGCAGAAAAATCATCTTTGGATATGTCGGGCATCTTCACAATGTCTACGTTTGTTCTTTGGTAATGCCTGAAACAATTTTATTTTTCTTCGAATTAATCAAAAAAAAAAATGTATATTATAAATGTAACATATGGCATGTTTACTTACCTGTTCTTGTATACTTCAACTTCAGGTATATCCAAGTTGATGTATGATTTGGTCGCGTCTGTGGAGCTAAGATAAAGTTCACCTGTTGAATTTAACATGGGTCAAAGTTCACTGTTGGAAATCATTTTTTGATGCCTTTATTCCTAACATTGTACTCGGTTTTGAAGTTTACCTTCGTAGTTCTGTACATATATTGATGTTACTATAATCACTTGTAAAAATTTTGTCTGTCCAACTGCCTTGATATCTTTTAGTTGATCCCCTATTTCATTTTTCTTCCGCTGTAGAATGCAAATCTTGCATGTTATATGCCTACTTTTATTTATTTGAGCGAGATATTTTGATGTAATTAAAGCAAAGAATATACCTCATGTCCTCTATAAATAGCTCGGTTATTTTCGTGTCCTTCGGTTTCTTTTCTGAAAGAGATATTAGTTTTCCGATTACATCTGCGAAAATATGACAGACATTAACTTTTACAATAAACAGTATTATTTGGATCTCTATTACGAAATATCGTATGAGATAAACTTCTCCTTCATTCAGTGTTGACATATATTTGTTCATGATGTACTCATCATTAATGGTAGTAGCATGATGCAGATTCTTCTGAAATTTCATAAAACATAGTAGTATTATGTTTAATAACAGCACAAGGTAATTAACGGTATTTCCTGCATTATTTTCAAAGTGGTCCAAAACAGATAAGATTTGAGACGCTGGCCCTATTTACGATCCTAATGCCGCGATAGTTTATCTAAAGAAAACAATAATTTCACCTCCCCCGAAATCATAACCTTAGAATATAATACTTACTTGTTCATCAATCAGAATAAAATCCAAACCCTTTACAATCCCAGATCTTCCGTACATCGCTTTCCAAATTCTCAGAATTCTTACTTTGATCTCAATGAAATCATCTACGAAAGAGCAATTTTCAGACGAGTGTTATAAGTAAATATACAAAGAAGCTTAATACTTATATTTGTTATACGCTAACGCTAATTCACGCATAGTATTAAGATCTTACCAGTATACAACATATCATCGTCTATGTATCCATCATCACTATCATCCTCATCGTCCTCAACTTCCTCAGAAACGCTTGACTCCGATTCTCATCATCCTCTTCCTCCTCCTCATTGTCGATAACAGAATTAACTGTTTTACTCTCCACGTCCATCTAAAAGAATAATAGATATATAAAGAATTAGTGAAGAAAATAATAATCAACAGCAAGTTGATTATCATGTTAAATCATCAAAATATATAGTCGATGACGCTTTGGCAGTTGATATACATGAGTTACAATAGATTCCCCACTTATCGGAACCACTTCCCACATCAACAAATAACGTTTCCTTAATAATAGGAAATTAAGGACATGATATCTGACGAACGTATTTTTTTTTTCTCAATACCCATTCGAACTAGTAAAACTAAAAGTTTTTAAAAGCTTAACACATTCAAATTCTAGTTTTTATTGCGAAAAGATGGGATATTCATACCTGAATTTTTCTCCAAATTCTCTTTGGATCAATGATTCAAGATTCTCTGAAACTGAACAAAGCGTACAACCATTGATATCAATGGAGAGATAGAAGCATTATCAATAAGTGATGAATGAAGAAGATACAAACCTCCTGTAGGAAGCTTTGTTAACGTTGTTGTTGAGGCTCTGCGTGTAGCCTATCTGTGTGTACGAGGAAGAACTTCCGGCGCCTTATGTTATAAGACGGATATATATAGTACCAAGAGAAACCAATTAGGAAACTGAGAGGCCGTTTCAGTTTAGATATTATTAATATAATTGAAATAACGGATGCAGTTGTAAGATTAAACGTTGTTATATTTGTAAATACCCTAATAATTCTTAAAATAGAATAAAGTTGAGTAATTCTTTGATGAAATCTTTTTGCACTCAGATTAGGATAGCTTTTAATTGCAACGTATCCAGAATTTTGTATCCCTTGAGAGTTAGTAACGCTTCCTAATTATATTTTTTTATCTAATTTTGAGTGCCTAGTTTGTTTGTTTTTTGTTTTATTACAATTGGAGGCTAAATTTTGTGACTACCTCGTCCTCGAGGCAGCGCATAAGAACCAGCATCAACGCATGAGAACCTTTACTGTAGACTAGGTAAACCGAGAAAAAGGCCCCATGTTTTATTGCCTGATTGCCAAGGTATACATATTGGTTGAATACTTGAATCGTGTGATCACATAGTGCTGTGATAGAATGTCTTTTTCTTAATTAATCTAGAATGTGCCATGTGACTCATGTTCGAAGTCTTAGATTCCTAGCTTTTGTTTTACAATTCAAGGCTACGCCTTACGATTGTCCCGAGGCACCACCACACCACCCTGTCAAACTAAGCACATTTCAAAACCTTCGGTAGAATCCGGAACAGTACTGTCATTCTATCAAACCAAGTAAAAAATCACAACCATGATCGTCAACCAGAGCCAAGGCTACGAAGACCAACTTTTATGTTGTGAACTCTCTTATACACCCATCACAATATACCTGACTGAATTCCATTTTACAGCCGAAAAAATAAATAAATCCATTTTACTCTATTTTACTTTATTCTATTATTGGTTGCTCAAAGTTGCTTCGTTCGTGACACAGCCTTAAGAGGATTTGTTATTTGCTTTGAGTCCAATTTTGTGCAAGAGTGTGCACATAACAAGTTAAGATCTTTAGTAGGCAGTGCATCGAGAAAAAATTTCCACAGAACCCCAAAGATCTTGAGCTTAGGTGGACGTATTAGCCAAGCTGTTGGCGCTGAATGTGAAGAGGGTTGAGCTGCATCACTTGAGGTTACGGACGAAAAGAGAAGATACGTAGACGACGGTAATGGAATAACCATGACGCGCTCGCAGATGTTGGAGTGAAAACTCGTCTCAGCTACTACCATGTGTTGGAGTGGATCCCTCTCCCTGGCCATTGCGATAGGAGGATGTGGTGGCGGAGCTTTGTAGACGGCCTAAATGTGGCATTCACCTGGCATCTCCTATGGAAGCAAAATACAGCCGAGCGGAGTCCAAATTTGTTCACATTCCTCTAACGACTGAATATTTCACATATTCTTCTGATTGGTTGATTATTTAACTGACAGTCCCATTATCTTCTACATTTGGAATCACGATTCTCGTACATGACTCCGTAAATTAAACTAAGGGTAAAAATTGAAATGTTACGTACACACTCGTTAAGGAGTGTGCACAAATTGGAAGTCCACACCAGCACGCTAAAAATGACCTTACACCTATCGATTGCAACATAAAACTCCTCATATTTTATAAAAATGTATGTATCACTAGTGGATGTCTAGATACTCCTCATATTTTATAAAAATGTATGTATCACTAGTGGATGTCTAGATACAGAGGGCTTGCGCCTTACAACTCTATACTCCTCTGTTAATGCACGACAACAAAAAGTGTTATGGATCACACACTAAACATCACAACGTATGAACACTTGTGGTCTTTTTAGGACTAAAACTTAAAGACCATTAATATTTTAGTGTTTGTGATCTTAGGTAGAAAGACCTGCCCATACATCTCATACATTTTAAAAGTGTGATGTTACTGCTTGACCATTTAACGCCTTCAACATTACTTTGTGATCAAAAATCTGTCCACCAGGGAGAGGGGAGCCTACTTAATTTTTACGGGTCCAATATCAAAACCAGCCTCTTTTCCTCAAATATTCAGTCTAATTATAATTTCATTCTCATCTGAAAATTCTCTCTCTCTCTCCCTCCCTCCATCTTTCGAGTTTGATTTATAGAGAACTCAAGTGTCGACTTCGTTGAAATCGTTAATTTCATTTGGATTCAGGTAGGATTCACCTGGTTTCCCCTCTTGTTTGAATTATATATGGAGTCTTATTAATATCTAAAAAGGAAAAATTAACTATGAATTTGTAGAACAAGGAAAGTGAGACGTTTCAGTTCGATTAAATACAACAAAAAGAAAAAAAAAGAAAAAGAATATATCATTGGGTCTGGATCTAATAGTTATAAATTTAGATATGGTTGTTTCAGATTTGAATGTATTAAACCCGACAAAGAATTTTATTAGTTTAACGGAAGAGTCTTTGTTACTGTTGAAGGGTAAAGTTGATATAGGTCTCGCACGTCTTAGTCACAACAATGACAACATCTTTTTTTAAAATACTACGGGAGAGAGCTTACTTTCCATTGTACTATGTCCTTCCTTTTATAAACTTTCGCCAAAATCCCTCTACTCATGACATTATGCCACATGTCATGAGTTCCTTTTTATTTACCACTAGTCATTCTTCATAATACAGCCTCATACTTCTCTACTAATTTGTACCTGAAAAAGAGGGGGTATAACGACCATACCCAATAATTCGATCGACAATCTGTTTGTCTGTATGGACCAAACTCCAACATTATTCCGAGAGCTCCAACTTAAAAGTGAGACTCAATCAGGAAAGATATTAAAGAGTTTTATCTCTTTCTCAATACAATAAGTAAATCAACTGGATAGAAATTCGTGAGACTGATTGATATGAGAATAACTTGGACGGTACCAAAGACCAATACCCAAGTGTCAATAAAGCTATATCCAACAATCAAGGTCGAATTTATCAAATGATTAAACTACGCACAACCTGAGATATTTCAATTAAATGAACAAATATAATACGAAAAAGAAATAACACAGACACCAGAAATTTTGTTAACGAGGTAACCTCAAATACAGAAAAACCCCGGGACCTAGTCCAGATTGAGCCGCTACAGATTCTAGCCTACTACAAGTTAACTTCGGAGTTCGGACTGGAATGTGGTTGAGCCCTAACCAAGTCTCGCACCGATTAAGGTACAATCACGTTCCTTACGCCTCTATAACCACGACGGATTCTATGCACTTGATTCCATTATCTGATCTCACCCACAAATAAAAGTTGCTACGACCCAAAGTCGAAGACTTATAAACAAATCTGTCTCCCACAGATAAGTTTATTCCTTTATTATTTTTGTTCCATCTTTTGATACAAAGATATAGCTGAGACGAAGAACTGTTGTGATTACTTTTTATATCTTACCTATCGGAGATAAATCTCGAGTAAATCATGGAAAACATAAAACTCAATACGATGAAACAAGTAAGATCAGAATACGCAACTATAAAGAAAATACTTGGATCTGGCTTCATGAATCCCAAATGAAGTCTTCAAGTCGTTAACCTAATAATTGTTTTGAAAAAACTTAGGTGTTGATGGTGGTTTTTAGCTTAAGGTTAAAATCGTAAAACCTTAGTCGAACAGTGACGTCACACTTGAGTAATAATGTCACTACTAGCACATTTATTGAACCATTCAACAGGTCTGTGTAAAATTACTGGGGTACCTTTTTTTATATGCCATGCTCCAAGGCAAAGCCCTCGGTACTGACTGACATCATCTCTGCACATGCCATCCGCGCATGCTAGCCACCGTGCCAATGGCATGGCATGCCAACCACATATCCGCACCAAAGGCATGCCAACCATGCCATCCACACCACCGTGTCAATGGCATGCCATGCCAGCCACATCTCCACGCCAAAGGCATGCCAACCATGCCAGCCGCACCACCGTGCCAATGGCATTCCATGCCAGCCACATCTCCACGCCAAAGGCATGACAACCATGCCAACCGCACCACCGTGCCAATGGCATTCCATGCCAGCCACATCTCCACGCAAAAGGAATGCCAACCATGCCAGCCGCACCACTGTGCCAATGGCATGCCATGCCAACCACATTTCCGCGCCAAAGGTATGCGAACCAAGCCAGACGCACCACCGTGCCAATGGCATTCCATGCCAGCCACATCTCCGCGCCAAAGGCATTCCAACCGTGCCAATGACATGCCATGCAAGCCACATCTCCGCGCCAAAGGCATGCCAACCGTGCCAGCCGCACCACCGTGCCAATGGCATGCCACGCAAGCCACATCTCCGCGCCAAAGGCATGCCAACAATGCCAGCCGCACCACCGTGCCAGTGGCATGCCATGCCATCCACATCTCCGCGCCAAAGGCATGCCAACCATGCCATCCGCACCACCGTGCCAATGGCATGCCATGCCATCCACATCTCCGCGCGAAAGGCATGGAAACCATGCCAATGACATGCCATGCAAGCCACATCTCCGCGCCAAAGGCATGCCAACCGTGCCAGCCGCACCACCGTGCCAATGGCATGCCACGCAAGCCACATCTCCGCGCCAAAGGCATGCCAACAATGCCAGCCGCACCACCGTGCCAGTGGCATGCCATGCCATCCACATCTCCGCGCCAAAGGCATGCCAACCATGCCATCCGCACCACCGTGCCAATGGCATGCCATGCCATCCACATCTCCGCGCGAAAGGCATGGAAACCATGCCAGCCGCACCACTGTGCCAATGGCATGCCATGCCAGCCACATCTCCGCGCGAAAGGCATGGAAACCATGCTAGCCGCACCACCATGCCAATGGCATGCCATGTCAGTTACATCTCCGCGCCAAAGGCATGGCAACCATGCCAGCGGCACCACCGTGTCAATGTATGCCATACCAGCCACATCTCCGCGCCAAAGGCATGCCAACCATGCCATCCGCACGACCATGCCAGCCACATCTCCGCGCCAAAGGCATGCCAACCGCACCACCGTGCCAATGGCATGCCATGCCAGCCACATCTCCACGCCGAAGGCATGCCAACCATGCCAACCGCACCATCGTGCCAATGGCATGCCATGCCAGTTACATCTCCGCGCCAAAGGCATGCCAACCATGCCAGCCGCACCACCGTGCCAATGGCATGCCACGCGATCCACATTTCCGCGCCAAAGGCATGCCAACCATGGAAGCCGCACCACCGTGCCAATGGCATGCCATGCCAGCCATATCTCCGCGCCAAAGGCATGCCAACCATGCCAGCCGCACCACCGTGCCAATGGCATGCCATGCCAGCCGAACCTCCGCGCCAAAGGCATGCCAACCATTCCAGTCGCACCACCGTGCCAATGGCATGCCATGCCAACCACATCTCCGCGCCAAAGGCATGCCAACCATGCCAGCCGAACCACCGCGACAATGGCATCCCATGCCAGCCACATCTCCGAGCCAAAGGCATGCCAACCATGCCAGCCGCACCACCACGCCAGCCCCATCTCCGAGCCAAAGGCATGAAAACCATGCCAGCCGCACCACCGTGCCAGTCGCACCACCATGCCACCCACATCTCCACGCCAAAGGCATGCCAACTTTACTACCGTGCCAATGGCATGCCATGCCAGCCACATCTCCACACCAAAGGAATGCCAACCATGCCAGCCGCACCACCGTGCCAATGGCATTCCATGCCAGCCACATCTCCACGCCAAAGGCATGCCAACCATGCCAACCGCACCACCGTGCCAATGGCATTCCATGCCAGCCACATCTCCACGCAAAAGGAATGCCAACCATGCCAGCCGCACCACTGTGCCAATGGCATGCCATGCCAACCACATTTCCGCGCCAAAGGTATGCGAACCAAGCCAGACGCACCACCGTGCCAATGGCATTCCATTCCAGCCACATCTCCGCGCCAAAGGCATTCCAACCGTGCCAATGACATGCCATGCAAGCCACATCTCCACGCCAAAGGCATGCCAACCGCACCACTGTGCCAATGGCATTCCATGCCAGCCACATCTCCACGCCAAAGGAATGCCAACCATGCCAGCCGCACCACTGTGCCAATGGCATGCCATGCCAACCACATTTCCGCGCCAAAGGTATGCGAACCAAGCCAGACGCACCACCGTGCCAATGGCATTCCATGCCAGCCACATCTCCGCGCCAAAGGCATTCCAACCGTGCCAATGACATGCCATGCAAGCCACATCTCCGCGCCAAAGGCATGCCAACCGTGCCAGCCGCACCACCGTGCCAATGGCATGCCACGCAAGCCACATCTCCGCGCCAAAGGCATGCCAACAATGCCAGCCGCACCACCGTGCCAGTGGCATGCCATGCCATCCACATCTCCGCGCCAAAGGCATGCCAACCATGCCATCCGCACCACCGTGCCAATGGCATGCCATGCCATCCACATCTCCGCGCGAAAGGCATGGAAACCATGCCAGCCGCACCACTGTGCCAATGGCATGCCATGCCAGCCACATCTCCGCGCCAAAGGCATGCCAACCATGCCATCCGCACCACCATGCCAGCCACATCTTCGCGCCAAAGGCATGCCAACCATGCTAGCCGCACCACCGTGCCAATGGCATGCCAAGCCATCCACATCTCCATGCCAAAGGAATTTCAACCATGCCAGTCGCACCATCGTGCCAATGGCATGCCATGCCGGCCACATCTCCGTGCCAAAGGCACACCAACCATGCCGGCTGCACCATAGTGCCAATGGTATGCCATGCCAGCCAGACCTCCGTGCCAAATCCATGCCGGCTATGCCTCCATGCCGCTGGCTACCAAACGAAGGGTTGCAACAATCAACGGCTGCCCTTCCTTCTGAGATGCAAATCTCAGCCGTCCAAGTTCGCCACCAAACGTGTGGCAACTTTTGGCCCAATGCCAAGCCCTAATTTTGGCCGCGCCTAAACTATGCAAAAACCCTAATTTTGGTCGCGCCTAAAACTATGCCAAAATCCTAGCTTGGCCACGCCTAAACCATGCCAAAGCCATGCGGGCCATGCCTCCATGCCGCTGGCTGCCAAACGAAGGGTTACAACAATCAACGGATACCTTTCCTTATGAGATACAAATCTCAGCTGTCTAAGTTCGCCACCAAACGCATGGCAACTCCTGGCCCAATGCCAAATTCTATGGTTTACGCCAAACCCTAATTTGGTCGCGCCTAAAACATGCCAAAGCCATGCCTCCATGTCGCTGGCTGCCAAATGGAGGGTTGCACCAATCGACAGCTACCCCTCCTTCTGAGATGTAAATCTCATCCGTACAAGCTTGCCACTAAACCAAACGATTTGTGGCAACCTCTTGGCCGCGATGCCAAAGTTCCACGGTTTGTGCCACCCTAATTTGGGCCGCGCCAAGAGCATGCACGAGCCGTGCTGGCCATGCCTCCATGCCGCTGGCCGCCAAACGGAGAGTTGCAATAATCAACGGCTACCGCTCTTTCTGAGATGCAAATCTCAACCTACAAGCTTGCCACCAAACCAAAGGATTTGTGGCAACCTCTTGGCCGTGATGCCAAAGTTCCGCGGTTTGTGCCAAACACTAATTTGGGTCGCGCCAAGAGCATGCAAGAGCCGTGCTGGCCATGCTTCCATGTCGCTGGCCGCCAAACGGAGGATTGCAACAATCAATGGCTGCCCTTCCTCCTAAGATGCAGATCTCAGCCGTACAAACTTTTCACCAAACGACTTGTGGCAATATATTGGCTATGGTGCCAACTCTTGGCCACGATGCCAAAACCCTAATTTGGCCACAGCCATGCCTCCATGCCGCTGGCTGCCAAACGGAAGGTTGCAACAATCAACGGTCATCGTTCCTCCTGAGATGCAGATCTCAGCAGTACAAACTTGCCACCGAACGACTTGTGGAGACCTTTGGATACGATTCCAACTCTTTGGCCATGGCACACACTTAGATATGCCAATTCTTTGGTCACGGCACCAAACCCTAATATTCCACGCCAAGAGCATGCGCAAGCCATGCCAACACTATGTCCACGCCACTGGCTACCAGCGGAAGGTAACCACAATCAACGGCTAACCTTCCTCTCAAGATGCAAAATCTCGGCCGTCGAAGGTCACCACCGAACCTGCAAGCCTCTCAATCTTAACTTTCCAAACAATAACAACATGCTACATGTTTTCCACGAAAACACTCGAGACATCAAAACATGTCACAAACTGGGGGATGCTCATTAGGGTATTGGTCTGGCGGTTTACATAGTGCGGCGTACACTACGCCCGTTACAAAGAAGTGTTATAAGAGTGAGGTGGTTAGTAAATACAAGAAGTAATGGTGAAACGTTTCCTTTATTATGGAAACATCAATTCCAGGCGTTACCCGTTACCGTTTTCTTCCATTTACTCAACCGTTTCCACTTCTTACGAGATCAGGGTACGTTTCGTTGCGACTTTTATAAATAGGTCTCACCTATTTCCACCAAACAACAGGTTTTGGTCAGGAGAATACAACACTCATAAATCACTTGTTAGCTTCCCAATCTGCTAGCGTTTCGCTTTCTGATACAAGTCGTCAAACAACTACTCTTCCAGAATCAACTATTCTGGTCTCAACAATATCTTCGCTTCCCTCCCTAAGACCAACCCTTCTCCTTCACTTTGTGACCGAAGCAAGTCTGGAACGACCATTTCTTGGTTTAGGCCGGATTTGTACAGATTGATCTCTCGAATCAAAGTACTCCCTTGCAGTACATTATTTAGGGTTTAAACTCGTTTCTCACCCACACACACGAAATTACCGAAATCAGCAGAAACCGTTTTCACCCTCAAACACTAGGTTAAAGGATAATCAACTCTAGTTTGAAACTAGGACACGGGAAAGTGTCGAGATTAGGTTTTCCAGTTGCTAGAGTTCTCCTTTATATAGTCTTTCAAATCAGGGTTGCTTATAATCAAAGATAAGATAGCTTAGTAACAAAGCATTCAATATTCACCATTAGATGAGCTTCTGATTTAAGATTCAAGTTAAGTATGCTTAGAAATTAAGAAATTAATCTCCATCGTTAGATGGTCTTATCTTGTTACACACAAATGTAATATACTTTCATTTAGATATGGGTAACCGTACCTAAACGTGTATATTGGGTTGGATCAATAACAGTTAACTGAAGTTAGCCATATGAACACTTTTGACTTATTCGTATTCTTCTAACACTTCTAGATCAAATATGACGATCAACCAATATGATAGATAATCAAATCAATTTACTTGCGTTTCAAATAGAGTTGTTCAATTTTTCACTATCTCATAGAAATATTTATAAACAAATTGAAATAAAATCAGTTTGATCCGTGATTGTACAAAGTACGTATAGAAAAAAAAATTCATGAACATTAAGCTAATGTTTGCAAACTTCGCATTCCTTAGATCATAAACCTTTTAGTTCATGAGTATGAGAATCATACATTACCGATTTTAGTACTTAACCATTGCGTTCGCAGACTAGATACGCGAAAAGCCGCTCTGGACCTTGGCCTAGACAAGCCGTTCGCAAACCCGGTTCGCGAACAACCCTTCCGAACCCAACACAGGTAAACCCGTTCACATACTAGGTACGTACGAAAACAAGAGTTCCAAACCTTCTCAGGTAAAACCGTTTGCATACTAGGTATGCAAACAAAAGTTCCGGACCTGAATCATCACAATACAGTTCGCATACTGGGTATGCATACCGTGTTGTATCCAGATATAGTTTATTGTTCTAAACTCCCATTTCAATCATTAAAACATCCTTAGGAGATGAGGATGGTAATCTTACACATACCATTTGCTTCAAGTAATTTCAAGTGATCTAATGATCAATACAGAAATTCCCAAGCTAACATCAAATGACTGCCTCACGCAAATCATGATATTAAAGGTAATTTTCACATGACATCTTTTGACTTAATATTTAGTTTCCAACAAATAAATTGTTTCCAACTAAACTTGTCAAGAATATGATGAACATATCTAAAGCAAAAAAGCTTTCAAAACGTATTTAGAGAAATAAATAAGCGAGATAAACTCGACTCGAAATATCAAATGTGTATAATGTAAAAGTCTATATAGCTATACGACTTAGCCTCATTAGAAGATAGAATATAATAAACTTCTGAGTGATAGATAATTTTTAGTCTTCACATACCTTTTATTGATGAAGTTCCTCCAAGCTCCTCAGTAGATCTTCTTCTTAAATTGGTGAACGAAGTCTAAATCTCAATTACACATTCTATCCTAATCCGAGATACAGCTATAAGTAGACTAAAAATCGAGTATATAGTTATGATCAACTATGAAAAAGCGGGGGTCTAACAACCACACCCAATATTTCGTTTAGCAATCTGTATGGACAAACTCCAATATACTTTCCAGAGAATCAACTAGACAGTCAGACTCAATCTAGATAAAAAGTATATCAAAGAGTTTGTATCTCAATCTCTCGATTTGATATATACTCAAGCAAATAGAAATATGCGAGTTTTTTTTCAAATACTAAAGAGATAACTTGGATGGTACCAAATACCAATATCCAAGTGTCAATCAATTTAAATCAACAACCAAAAGGTCGGATATTCTAATTGATTGAACAACGCACAACCTGTGATATTTCAATTATATAACAAAATATAATGCAGAAAAGAAATAACACAGACACCAGAATTTTGTTAGCGAGGAAACCGCAAATGCAGAAAAACCCCGGGACCTAGTCCAGATTGAACATACACTGTATTAAGCCGCTACAGACACTAGCCTACTCCAAACTAACTTCGGTCTGGACTGTAGTTGAACCCCAACCTATATCACACTGATCCAAGGTACAATTATGCTCCTACGTCTCTGATCCCAACATGATACTACGTACTTGATTCCCTTAGCTGATCTCATCTACAACTAAGAGTTGCTACGACCCAAAGTCGAAGACTTCAATAAACAAATTTGTATCACACTGAAAAGTCTACGGTGATAAATAAATCCGTCTCCCACGAATATACCTATGAGTTTTGTTCCGTATTTTGATAAATCAAGGTAAACAGGAACCAATTGATAATCCAGACTTATATTCCCGAAGAACAGCCTAGTATTATCAATCACCTCACAACAATCTTAATCGTATGGTAGCGAAACAAGATGTTGCGGAATCACAAACGATGAGACGAAGATGTTTGTGATTACTTTTTATCTTTCCTATCGGATATAGAAATCTCAAGCCAATTATTACAATTGTACTCGTACAATAGAAACAACAAGATCAGATCACACAACTACAAGAAAGTAGTATCGGTCTGGCTTCACAATCCCAATGAAGTCTTTAAATCGTTAACCCAGTTTGAGAAAAGAAAACCAGAGGTTAAAGGAGAATCGACTCTAGCTTACAACTAGTATCACACGTAAGGTGTGGGGATTAGGTTTCCCAGTTGCTAGAGTTTTTCCTTATATAGTCTTTCAAATCAGGGTTTGCAATCAATGTTAGCTTAGTAACAAAGCATTCAATATTAACCGTTAGATGAAAACCTGATTAGATTCAAGCTAATATTTATCAACCGTTATATAGAAAACATAAATTGTTATACACAAATGAAATGCACGTTTGTAGGCTCGTGTAACCGTACCCAAACTTGTACATTAGTTGGTTCAACAATAGTTAACAAAATGGTTATCCATATGATCACTTTCATATCAATCATATTCTTCTTCACCATAACTAGTTTAAATGACTCAAATGAACTAGTTAGAGAGTTGTTCAAGTGCTTAGATCTTATGTAACTTCACAAGACACAATCGAAGCAAAAACGATTTGATTCACTCGAATTGGTTCATGAACTTTATATCCATGGTTTGCAAAAGCATTCCTTAATCAATATAAAGATGAGTTCAAGAAAAATCGTTTTTAGATATAACCTACTCAATTTCGCGGTCTGGGTTCGCGGACTTAAGTTCCAGGAAAGATTTTTCAAACTCCAGCATATATTCTCGGGTCGAGTCGTCAGTTCGCGGACTTGGTTCGCGAACTGAGTTTGCTGAGTGATTTCTCAAACTCCAGCATATATTCTCGGGTCGAGAACTTCTGCCAGTTCGCGGATTGAGTTTGAAAACTGTGCAAACTTCCGGTTCTCTTGATCAACAAAGTTTGCAAACTTTGGTTCAAGGAATAGGACTTATACATATATGTGTTTCCATAATAATTCTTATATCCATCAATGGTTATATAATCTAAACTCCCATTTCAATCATTGAAACATTCTCAGAGAACGTTATATAGTTGTTATTCACAAACTATTTTTCGTCAGAGCAATTTTCAAAGTGATTGAAACATAACATGACTTTTGTCACTAAGTAAAGATGAACTTGGTTAAAGCGAAAGCTTACCAACACATATTTCGAGAAATAGATAGGCGAGATAAACTCGGCTCGAAATATCAGATGTGTATAATCTAAGTCTATACAGCAAAACGACTTTGTCTCAAGATAGGAGATAAATAGAATTTTCAGTGATAGATAAGTTCAAGTCTCCACACACCTTTTAGTCGATGAAGTTCCACCGGTTCTTTGAGTAGTTCTTCGTCTTGTATGATGATCGCCATGGAGTTCTTGAGATCAACTACGCTTTCTATCCTAGTCCGAGACCTTAGCTATAGTAGACTATAAATCAAGACTTATAGTTTTGATCACTAACATTGACAAACATGCTTGAGATAGCAAAGCATGCAAGTTCTACCGAGCAATGCTCTAACAAACTAAAATTTAAAAACAAACTTGAGATAGCAACGCTTGAGAGTTCGACCGAGCACTGCTCTAAAAATCTCCTCCTTTGTCAATTTTAGTGACAAAACTATCAATACATATGAATTACGAAATAAATAAACTTTGTAGCTTGTCATCCATCATGCTTTATTTCCTTGGCTCTTCAACTTTCCTTGAATTCTTCGCTACTCCAAGTACTCCAGTGATTCTAAACGTGTTCAACTCAGCATCATTGTTGTTGAAGATCCGTAGCCATAACAATAAGAAAACAGATGTTCTCAATCATTGTTATACAGTTGCTGATGGTGGTTTTTATCTTAGATTTAAAATCGTAAAATCGTACAACTGACATGACGTCACTATGACCATTAGCACATTTATTGAATCGAACAGCATGCCTATGTAAGAATTATCAGGGTACCTTTTTTTTATGTGTCATATTCCACGGCAGAACCCTTAGCATTAACCGACATCATCTATGCCAAACCCTAATTCTCATGCTACAGCGCCAAGGCATGCAACCATGTCAGCCGCACCGCTGTGCCAATGGCAAACCATGCCAGCCACATCTCCGCGCCAAGGCGTGCCAACCATGCCAGCCGCACCACTGTGCCAATGGCAAACCATGCCAGCCACATCTCCGCGCCAAGGCATTCCAACCACGCTAGCCGCACCACTGTGCCAATGGCAAACCATGCCAGCCACATCTCCACGCCAAGGCATGCCAACCATGCCAGCCACATCTCCACGCCAAGGCATGCTAACCATGCCATCCGCACCACTGTGCCAATGGCAAACCATGCCAAGCCAATCGCGCCTTTCTTTGGCCCCAACCATGCTAGCCGCACCATGCGCCAATGGCATGCCAAACCATTGGCCCCGCCATGCCAAGCCAACCGCACCTTGCCTTGGCCCCACCATGCCAAGCCGTCCGTACCAAAACCTTGGCCCCACTATGCCAAGCCATCAGCGTCATTGGCCTTGGCCCCACCATGCCGACCTTCCCCATGCGGATACCAAAACGAAGGCGTGCGACGATCAACGGCCACCCTTCCATCCTGGATGCAAATCCTAGCCGTCCAAGGTCACCAAACAACACATGGTAACCTTGTCCCAAAACCCTAGTTTTGTCCACGCCAAACCGCACCAAGGCATGCCATGCCACATGTGCCAATGGCATGTTAACCACCTTGCCGCGCCACACCATGCCGGCCTTCCCTATGCGGCTACCAAAACGAAGGCCTGCAACAATCAACGACCACTTTTTCATCTAAGATGCATATCCTAGACGTTCAAGGTCTCCAAACAACGCATGGTATCCTTGGCCCAAAACCCTAGTTTTGGCCACGCCAAACCGCGCCAAGGCATGCCATGCCACATGTGCCAATGGTATGCCAACCACCTTTCCGCACCACACCATGCCGGACTTCCCTACGCGGCTACCAAAACGAAGACGTGCGACGATCAACGGCCACCCTTTCATCCTAGATGCAAATCCTAGTCGTCCAAGGTCGCCAAACAACGCATGGTAACCTTTGGCCCAAAACACTAGTTCTGACCACGCCAAACGCACCAAGGAATGACATGCCACATGTGCCAATGGCATGTCAACCAACTTTCCGCACCATACCATGCCGACCTTCCCTATGCGGCTACTAAAACAAAGGCCTGCAACAATCAACGACCACTTCTTCATCTAAGAAGTAGATCTTAGCCGTCCAAGGTTATTAGCTAATGCTTGGCAACCTTTGGCCCTAGTTTGGTCGCGCCTAAACAAAGCCAAAACCCTAACTTTTGGCCGCGCCTAAACTGGGCCACATTAAAGCCATACTTATCATACTTTCATGCCACTGGCTACCAAACGAAAGGTTGCAATAATCAACGGCTATCTTCCTCTTAAGATGCAAAATCTCGACCGTTGAAGGTCACCACCGAGCCGGCAAGTCTCCCAAGCTCAACTTTCCAGACAACAACAACATGCTACATGTTTTCCACGAAAACACTCGAGACATCAACACATGTCACAAACTGGCGGATGTTCATTGGGTATTGGTTTGGCGGTTTACAGCGTGCGGCGTATACTACGCTCGTTATAAGAAAGTGTCATAAGGATGAGGCGGTTAGTAAATACAGGGAGTAATGGTGAAACGATTTCTTTTATGGAATATCAATTCCAAGCATTACTGGTTACCACCTCCTCCCATTTACTCACCCATTTTCCATTTCTTAATGAGACCATAGTACGTTTCACTTCGACTTGAATAAATAGGCATTACCTATTTCCACCGAACAAAAAGTTCTGGCCAGGAGCATACAACACTCAGAAAACGTTTTCTAGCTTTCCCGTCTGTTAGCTCCCTACTTTCTGATACAAGTCACAAAACAACTAGTCTTCCAGAATCAACTATTCTAGTCTCAACACTCTTTTCGCTTCCCTCCCCAAAACCTACCCTTCTCCTCCTCTTTGTGACCGAAGCAAGTCTGGAACGGCCATTTCTTGGTTTAGGCAGGATTTGTACAGATTGATCTCTCGAATCTAAAGTACTCCCTTGCGGTACATTTTTTAGGGTTTAGACTCGTTTCTCACCCATACGCCCAAAATTACCGAAATCAACATAAACCGTTTTCACCCTCAAACAATTGGCGACCACAGTGGGAGATTGATCTTTCGGTTACAATGTCAATTTTTGACCATCGATCTCATGCTTCGACCCAGACATCAAGGCGGTAGAAGCAGGCGATCCGCTCAGGGATCGACGACTTAGTTACCAGACGACCCGATTATCAGTCTTGATACGACGAGGGATGACTGGAGACTTCCTAGAGGTTAAAAGCAAACGATCCAACCAGGTATCGACGACTCGATTATCAGATGAGACGACTGGGGTTCGCTCGTCCTCTTTACTTTTACCACACGGCCAGAATAAAAAAAAATATAGGTATGAAGTAAAAGGAGAGGACGGCCCTCCTTTTATAGGCGTGATACTTGGGGTTTGAATAAGGAAAGGACATCCTATTTGAGTCAAGTAAGGAAAAGAGGCAACCGGGCCCGCGAAGACCAATCACCATGCCAAGACCGTCCGTGCCATTACCTTGTCCCCACCACGCCAACTCGTCCGCCATGCTTGCCTCACTAGGACCGCGCCATGCCTTGGCCCCACATGCCAAGCCGTCCGCGCATGCTTTTCCTCACCAAACTGCGCCATTGCCTTGGCCCCACCACGCCAAGCCGTCCGCAATGCTTGCCTCTCCAGGACCGCGCCATGCCTTGGCCCCACATGCAAAGACGTCTGCATGCTTTGCCTCACCAAACTGCGCCATTGCCTTGGCCCCACCATGCCAAGCCGTTCTCCATGACTTGCCGCACCAACACCGACAACTCGCCAAGCCAGCGTCATGATGTTCCCTAACCCATCCAAGATGATGCATAGCCAGACTAAGCCGAGATCTTCATCTCACCACTTCACGGTCTACACCACGAATAGAATCTACTCAAGGCCGCCAAACACGAAGATCATGGACTCTCCTTACCTCTCGAAAAAGGTTAGTCGGACCTTCCTGACCATCTTTCCACGACTTGTCGTTTCTATTTTTGTCCTTGCCCGTCACCATCTTATGCTTACCTCGCAACAATGCCCCTGTTCCGAGATAAACATGGGACTTAATGTTGATGGTGATTTTTAGCTTCAGGTTAAAATCGTAAAACCGTACAACTGACATGACGTCACTATGACCATTAGCACATTTATTGAATCGATCAGCATGCCTACGTAAGAATTACCAGGGTGCCTTTTTTTTGTGTGTCATGTTCCACGGCAGAACCCTTAACATTGACCGACATCATCTATGCCAAACCCTAATTCTCATGCTACCGCGCCAAGGCATGCCAACCATGCCAGCCGCACCACTGTTCCAATGGAAAACCATGCCACACACATCTCTGCACCAAGGCGTGCCAACCATTCCAGACGCACCACTGTGCCAATGGAAAACCATGCCAGCCACATCTTCGTGCCAAGGTATTCCAACCATGCCAGCCGCACCACGGTGCCAATGGAAAACCATGCCAGCCACATCTCCGCGCCAAGGCATGCCAACCATGCCATCCGCACCACTGTGCCAATGGAAAACCATGCCAGCCGCACCACTGTGCCAATGGCAAACCATGCCAGCCGCACCACTGTGCCAATGGCAAACCATGCCATCCACATCTCCACGCCAAGGCATGCCAGCCGCACCACTGTGCCAATGGAAAACCATTCCAAGCCAACCGCACCTTGCCTTGGCCACAACCATGCTAGCCACACCATGCGCCAATGGCATGCCAAACCCTTGGCCTCGCCATGCCAAGCCAACCGCACCTTGCCTTGGCCCCACCATGCCAAGTCGTCCGTACCAAACACTTGGCCCCACTATGCCAAGCCATCCGCGCCATTGGCCTTGTCCCCACCATGCCGACCTTCCCCATGCGGCTACCAAAACGAAGGCGTGCGACGATCAACGGCCACCCTTCCATCCTGGATGCAAATTCTAGCCGTCCAAGGTCACAACGCATGGTAACCTTGGCCCAAAACCCCTAGTTTTGGCCACACCAAACCGCGCCAAGGCATGTCATGCCACATGTGCCAATGGAATGCCAACCACCTTGCCGCTCCATACCATGCCGGCCTTCCCCATGCGGCTACCAAAACGAAGGCGTGCGACGATCAACGGCCACCCTTCCATCCTGGATGAAAATCCTAGCCATCCAAGGTCTCCAAACAACGCATGGTAACCTTGGCCCAAAACCCTAGTTTTGGCCACGCCAAACCGCGCCAAGGCATGCTATGCCACATGTGCCAATGGCATGCCAACCACCTTGCCACGCCACACCATGCCGGCCTTCCCTATGCGGATATCGAAACGAAGGCGTGCAACGATCAAAGGCCACCCTTCCATCCTAGATGCAAATCCTAGTCGTCCAAGGTCGCCAAACAACGCATGGTAACCTTTGGCCCAAAACCCTAGTTTTGGCCACGCCAAACCGCGCTAAGGCATGGCATGCCACATGTGCCAATGGCATGTCAACCACCTTGCCGCACCATACCATGCCGGTCTTCCCTATGAGGCTACCAAAACGAAGGCCTGCAACAATCAACGGCCACTTTTTCATCTAAGATGCAGATCTTAGCCGTCCAAGGTTACCAGCTAACGCATGGAAACCTTTGGCCTTAGTTTGGTCGCGCCTAAACAAAGCCAAAACCCTAACTTTTGGCCGCACCTAAACTGGGCCACATTAAATCCATACTGATCATACTTTCATGCCATTGTCTACCAAACGAAAGGTTGCAATAATCAACGGATATCTTCCTCTTAAGATGCAAAATCTCGATCGTTGAAAGTCACCACCGAGCCGGCAAGTCTCCCAAGATCAACTTTCCAGACAACAACAACATGTTACACGTTTTCCACGAAAACACCCCAGACATCAACACATTTCACAAACTGGGGGATGCTCATTGGGTATTGGTTTGGCGGTTTACAGCGTGCGGCGTACATTACGCTCGTTATAAGAAAGTTTCATAAGGATGAGGCGGTTAGTAAATACAGGGAGTAATGGTGAAACGCTTTCTTTTATGGAACATCAATTCCAAGCGTTAACGGTTACCACCTCCTCCTATTTACTCACCCGTTTTTCATTTCTTAATGAGACCAGAGTACGTTTCACTTCATCTTGTATAAATAGGCATTACCTAATTCCACCGAACAATAAGTTCTGGTCAGGAGCATACAACACTCAGAAAACGTTTGCTAGCTTTTACGTCTGTTAGCTTCCAATTTCTGATACAAGTCACAAACAACTACTCTTCCAGAATCAACTATTTTGGTCTCAACACTCTCTTTGCTTCCCTCCCCAAAACCTACCCTTCTCTTCCTCTTTGTGACCGAAGCAAGTCTTGAACGACCATTTCTTGGTTTAGGCAGGATTTGTACAGATTGATCTCTCGAATCTAAAGTACTCCCTTGCAGTACATTGTTTAGGGTTTAAACTCGTTTCTCACCCACACGCCCGAAATTACCGAAATCAGCAGAAACCGTTTTCACCCTCAAACAACAGTGTCATAATATTATTATATAGAGTCCAATTGCATCACAACTTTGAAATAATATTATGGTGATATGTATCTACTATGGAAATATGTATCACTCCCCCTTAGTCAATATTTCCATCTTACGATGAACCCCCCCCCCCCTACATAATGATCCGTAAACCATATGTATGTAGTATGAACTACCAAATAATTCTCTCCCTTTTTGCCAATATAAATTGGAAAATGTACGAAAATAACGGGATCATAATGAAATTTTCATAAAGATAATTCATGACTAAAAGAGAACAACATATCAAGTTGTGTCGACGATTTCACATAGTCGAAATTTAAGGTATACATTAAGGATTTTATAAAGATACACGATAAATCCTACAATATCCCATAGCTGCACTGCCCACAAAGATATGACAATTAAGCACAAGTTCAATTAAGAACTCTTCCCTATTTGATGTCATTCCCAAGATAACAACATGAGCGACCTTACTTTTACAGGAAAAGAAAGATTTCTTTGGACATTAAAAAATCACATGAATTTGTATCCAGAAAACTCGAATAAATTAACCATTAGAGAGTCTTATTTTTTAATTTAATCGGGAACACTCAACATAAGAAAACTTACGAAGCCATACAGTATTTTCACATAAAAGTGTATCAGGGAAAGATCAATATTGGGGAATTCTATAAGTTCATTCTATCTGTTATCAATATTTGCATAAAGACATAATAGACAACTTTTGAGCATATATGAGATAAGCACAGTTCACGAATGTAAACACATTATATATCATAAGCAATTGCAATATATGAAATCAAAAAGATTAAATACTGCAAAAATAATCTTCCAAACAATTTTAGAATTTAAACAAATAAATCTAAAAATATTGCAAAATGAAAACTGTTGGAAATAGATATGTATAATCACAATAATTGTTATATCAAACCCTAGTTTTCCTTCTTAAACATAAGAATAAATATTCAAAAAGAAGTTTCCTAGACATCGTAGAGCCTTCTCAGTGCATCTACCGATAATTCCTTTTCATTATTGAAAAATCTATTGATTATAGGATCATTCAATTCTTTCAAATCTTCAGAAATGTCAGTTAAATCACTAAGCTCTGTTTTCAGTTCACATAAGGTGTTCTTTTCCAGATACAACATTTGTTCGTGGTGAGCTATCTTTTCCAAGGATAAAATGATTTGAGATTTTAAATCATTTTGTTTGCTGATGAAATCCTTCCCCATAGCCCTAAAGTACTATCATGCTGACAAACAGATAAAAAACAGTTATCGGAAGAACCTTTTTCATCATTTGTAGACTTCTCCTTTTTCTTTCTTGAGGATTTGATTTATTCACGTAGATATACATTAATTGATTACTTCTAATGCATCCTTTTTGTGGTTCCTCTGGTTACAGGAGCCATGACTTTATATCTTTCAAAGAAAATAGGGTGAAGGGTATTTTTGATTACAAAGGAAAATAAATAGACATCGGAAACACCAAACCTTAAGGAGTTTTTCCAAAGGCACTTTTGAAAAATTTCTCATGGTCCATGATCCATTTTCTATTTTTAACACGAATCAAGTCCTTATGTAACTTTCTCATGATATAAATTTATCAACATAAGCAAGAACTTATTTAGCTCAATATAGTTTAGAGAACAAAAAATATTATAAATATTTGGAGAGAAATCACCAAACACATTATCTTAAAACGTGGGGGTCTAACAACCACACCCAACAATTCGTTTGTCAATCTGAATGACTAACTCTAATATACTTTCTAGAGAATCAACTAGACAGTGAGACTCAATATAGAGAAAAGTATATACAAGAGTTTTATATCTCTAACTCTTAATTCAATCCGCAATCAGCAAATAGAAATCTGCGAGCCTGATTGAATATAAGAGGAGTGAACTTGAACAGTACCAAAGACTGATGTTCAAGGATCAATCAATTACAATCAACAACCAAAGGTTGGATTTACTAATTGATCGATTCAACGCACAACTTGTGATATTTCAATTATATAACAAAATATAATGCGGAAAAGAAATAACACGAACACCAGAAGTTTTGTTAACGAGGAAACCGCAAATGCAGAAAAACCCCGAGACCTAGTCCAGATTGAACACCACACTGTATTAAGACGCTATAGCCACTATCCTACTACCAATGAACTTCGGAATGGATTGTAGTTGAACCCTAATCAATCTCACACTGATTAAAGGTATAGTAGTGCTCCTTACGTCTCTGATCCCAGGAGGATACTACGCACTTGATTCCCTTAGCTGATCTCACCCACAACTAAGAATTGCTACGACCCAAAGTCGAAGAATTAATAAACAAATCTGTCTCACACGGAAAAGTCTATAGATTGAATAAATTTGTCTCACACAGAAATACCCAAGAGTTTTTGTTTTGTCTTTTGATAAATCAAGGTGAACAGGAACCAATTGATAAACTAGACTTATATTCCCGAAGAACAGCCTATTATTATCAATTACCTCAAGATAATCTAAATCGTATGTATAGATGGGGAAGACGGTTTGATGGTTTTTAGGGAAGTGAAGAGACGACCGTGCGGACGAGACTCCTCAACCGAGCAAACTGTAGAAACTCACACAGATGCACTGCAAAGGGAATGCTTGAATTCGAGAGATCAATCTGTAGGACTCCGGCCTAAACCAAGTCAATGACCGTTCCAGAGTCAATTAGGTCACAAAGAGGGAGATGGGTTGATCTGTAGGAGGGAAGCTGAGAATTGTATGAGATCAATGATGATCAAGATTGTGGATGTGTTGAAGGTTTCTGCAAGTTTTCTGTGAACTGTTGAGTTCGAATAAGTTCTGGTCGATTTATGAAATTTCTGAGAGATTGCTTGAAAAAGTATTTTGTTTCAATCATGGATTCATAGACTTATTTATATTGTCAGAATAGTAAACACATTGATCCCTGTAAGTGTGACAGTTTCTTGAGTGAAAGAGTGGGAAAGTGGGAGATCGTGGTGAAACCAGTTCCAGGTCGTGCGGAGACTTGGTTAACCGTCCACCGACTACTTTGCTAACTCCTTCAACCATTTGCACGACTTACTCACATTTCTCATCGTGGATGAACACATGTGCCGTAGGTCGCCAGACCAAAACCCTAATTGATATCTCCCCATTTGACATGATTGATGTCTCATGATTTGTGGAGTGTGCAAGGCAGACGTGTATTAATTAGTCAGTTGTTGACTGATTAGTGATTAGACAATGAGTCTAAGTTTTGTTGAATCGATCTTGATTGACGAATGCTCAGCGATTCATGGATTGAACATGTGTGGAGTTCTTGAATAAATGTTGATAATTGGATCAACATGATGAATATTGATGAATTGTGAAAATATTGCTCGTCTGAGAGAATATTGCTCGTATGATGAATTATTGAATATTGATAGTTGAACCAATATTGACGAATTGAGTAAATATTGCTCGTGTGATGAATTATTAGTAGCGTGACCAAATAAAATATTAATTAAAATATTGGTAGATGGACCGAATATTATATAATTAATTAGGATGTTGATTGCTGGATCAACAGAAAATTATTAGTATTCAAATTTGCTCAAAATCACGATTTGCAGAGCATTCAGTTCGAAACCCTAATTTTGCTCGATTGCTGATCAGTTGGTGATTTATTGAAAATAAACCACTGAGTGAAGGAGGACCGGCTACATGGGATAATGACGTCCATGTAGCGCCCAGGCGCTCGCGTGAGCATGCACCAAAGTCTGTCGACCAGTTGGTGGAATGATGATTAAATGTTGGTTTAATCACTTATTAAAATAGTGCTCGCCTAAGCATTAGGTGATGAAACATAATTACGGAGAAGTGAGGGACCGACCAAGGGATCACGAGACCGGCCCTGGTGGTCGTGGGACTAGATGATGGTCGTTTGAGCAAATTCCAAGTCGGTTTGGAAAGAGTTTGGACCCAATATGAGCAATTGAGCAAATTAGGTCAAAATCGTGGAGATTTGTGGGACCGGATCCTTACAATCCTTAGGGGCCGGCCTTGGTCGGTCAAGGAAGCATGCCCGTGTCACCATAATGTTCGTGTCTTAGTTCTGAGAGTTTCGGTATTTTCTGGTGTGCGTTCGAGCAATATTTTGGATTTTCAGAAGAGTTTGATCTTTGACTGAAATTCTTGATTTTTCTCGAATGAGAAAGTAGAACTTTTCTCGTTTGATCAGTATTTTGAGAATATTAAAATATATGAATCTATTTTGATTTATTCATATGATTATCGTTTGTGTTTACTATTAAAATACTTATGATTGATTGATAGATTTTTTAGGTGGCAAACTAAATATATTTGTTAGTCTAATCTATTGCTGGTAAGGTTTAGGATATCTGTAATTGTTGAATAATTCCTTACACAAGTAGAGAACGCGAGACCTTGCAGAGGGATTCTGTAAAGAAATCGTGTGTAGACACAACCCTAGCAAGTAGACCGAGCGTACTGAGTCTAACTACTAGGATCAAACCTAAATTCACAAACCCTAAAGCATTCGGTGAATTACATCTTGTAAGAGTACCTCAAGGTGGTTCATACGAATAGAATCTGGTAACTAAGCGTACCTGTTATCCAATGATTTAAGAAATTTTGGGAATAGCTAAGTGTACCTGTTATTCTATGGTTGGTGATAATCTATGATTAATGACGAATTGATGAATATATTAATTCATTGACAGTTTATTAACGAAGAAGGATTCCTCGATCATATCTCTCTTTATTGATTACAATACAATACAATTTTCATTGATTATTTATTTTGCTCACAATCTAAAACAAAACCCCCCTTTGTGACACTTTGAGAACTAAAACTCACTGCTCTTCGTGGGAACGATCCTTACTTCCATTATATTACCAGTTAATTGTGTGGAAATAAGATTATTAATTTGTTGAGGCTACGACGCCCATCAAATTTTGGCGTCGTTGTCGGGGAGCACTCAGTAGCTTTAATTGTTATTTCTTTTAGTTTTATTTTTTTTTTTAGAATTTATTTGTAGCTTTTTTTTTATTTCGTTTTCTAGATTTTATGTTTCAGGTGCTTAATTTCTGGCACCGAAAGATTTGGATTATTTGAGATGCGGTATTCAAACTCGCAAAGGAACGGTACTACAAGCACGTAAGCACTTGCAACGATAACCCTCTACAGAAGACATGGTTAATACAGACGGCGAGATATATCCTCTACCACCTCCTCCTCCAAGGAGGATGCTCAAATATCTAACATCTCCATCGTTTTATCAACAAAAGCTTTGCATCAATTTAGATAACTCTATTGAACTCAAATCTCAGTTGATACATTGGTTGCCAAAGTTTAAAGGGCTACCTAGAAACTTGAATTAAAGTAGCTTCCATACCACCTAAAGTACGCGTACTTGGGTGATAAATAAGAACTTCCGGTAATTATTGCAAATAAACTCACCCCAATACAAGAATAACGTCTACTTAGGGTTCTGAAAGAGCGCAAAACGGCTATTGGTTGGACAATTATTGATATCAAAGGCATTAGTCCATCCATGTGCATGCATGGAATCCTAATGGAAGATGATTTTAATCCTGTACGTGATGCTCAGCGTAGGCTTAACCCCCCCAATGATGGAGGTCATGAAGAAAGAGATCCTCAAATTAATAAGTGTGGGGGTGATTTACCCAATTTCTGACAGCAAATGGGTTAGCCCAGTTCAAGTGGTTCCTAAGAAAGAAGGTGTCACTATTATTATAAATCAAGATGATGAACTCGTTCCTACAAGAGTTCAAATAGGATGGAGAGTGTGCATAGACTACAGAAAGCTTAATGTTGCAACCCGAAAGGATCACTTTCCTTTGCCTTTCATTGATCAGGTGTTAGAGAGGTTAGCGAGATTATTTCTTTTTGGATGGTTATTCGAGGTAAGATCAGATTGTTATTGCACCAGAAGATCAAGAGAAGACTACTTTCACTTGTCCTTTTGGTACGTTTTCCTATAGAAGAATGTCGTTTGGTCTTTGCAGTGCGCCTGCCACTTTTCAGAGATGTATGGTCAGTATATTTTCTGACTATGTAGAACGCATCATTGAGGTATTTATGGATGATTTTAGTGTTTATGGTGATTCATTTGATATTTGTTTACAAAATCTTGAACTTGTGCTTAAAAGATGCATAGACATCAATCTTTTTCTAAATTGGGAGAAATGCCACTTTATGGTAAACCATGGAATAATGCTTGGTCATATTGTTTCCTCTCGAGGGATTGAAGTTGAAAAAGCAAAGATAGATTTAATAAGAAACTTGCAATATCCCACTTCGGTGAGGGAAATTCGTTCTTTTCTTCGTCGTGCAGGTTTTTACAGGCGGTTTATCAAGGATTTCTCCAAAATATCAATGTCGATGTGCAGATTATTGCAAAAAGATTATTTTTGACTTCAACAAGGATTGCAAGGATGCCTTTGATAGACTGAAAGAATTGTTGACAACTGCACCAATTATCAAGTCACCAGTTGGAGCCGTTTTGGGTCAAAGAGTAGACAAGCTGTCTCATGTGATTTATTATGTATCTAAGACCCTAAACGATGCACAAATCAACTATTCTACCACCGAGAAATAATTTTTGGTTATAGTGTTTGCACTAGAAAAAATCAGATCATATTTGGTGGGAACAAAAGTGATTGTATATTCTGATGATGCAGCACTTCGGTACCTATTAAAGAAGAAAGAAGCTAAGCCAAGACTTATACGGTAGATTCTACTATTGCAGGAATTTGATTATGAAATAAAGGATAAAAGAGGTGTGAGAATATTTTTGCTGATCATCTTAGTAGACTTGTTGTCTCCGAAGAAGAACTTCATTTACAATATCATTTTCCAGACGAACAACTTTTATCAATTGAAGATTCAACACCTTGGTACGCGGATATAGTGAACTATTTGGTTATAAGACAAGTACCTAGTACAATGTCTAACTTTCAAAAGCTTAATCTTAAAAAAATAGCCAAGCAGTATGTGTGGGATGAGCCATACCTGTGGAAATACGGTTCTGATCAAATCATCCGCAGTTGAGATTACTAGTACGAAAACTGGAACAAATTTCAAAGTCAACGTCCAAAGGTTGAATCCTTATTATGAAAACTTCTCTAAGTAGAATGTAGAAGTAATGAGACTGAATATTTGCTCCATCTGGAGGAGTAGCATCACTGGAATGCCAAGTCGGGCTGAGGACATTAAACTAAGCGCTAATGGGAGGAAACCCATAGGTTTTGTATCTGTATCCTTTTTGTTTTTAGTTTTCTTAGTGTTGAATATCATATCTTGCATTCCCATCTTAGATTTTACAAGTCCTATATCTATAATGAAAGTTTTGACGAATTCTCGTCAGAAAATTCTGACTGCGGACTTGTCACGAAAATAGCTCTCGAGACTTCATACGGAATCCGATTTGAGTGGTTGACCCCAACTTTTAAAGAGGACACACTCACATTTTTTTTCCAAAAAGAAAACCTGAATTCGGATTTTTTAAGTTGGAGCGATAGGCCTGGACATTTGAATTTCGATTGCATGTCAGTCAGTCCGAAGGACATAAAAGTCAGACCATTTATCGAAACACTGTGAAATTTTAACACTTTATAGAAAAGACGTAGATTAACAACTTTCATTATAGGATGTTTTTACTAGTTCCCTACCCATTGGTACAGTTTCGAGTTTTTAAGGTCTGTTATGTCAGAAATTAGAATTTTCGGTTTTGAACATTGAGGACAATGTTGAGTTTAAGTATGGGGGAGCATTTAGTATCTACTATTTGCATATACACATAAAAAAAAAATCATATTCTTTGATTTCTTGCATTCTTGAGACTTCATCTTTTGGAGTTAAATATTGAGATATTTAGGATAACACTCTAAACCTTTTAAGGTTGAAATAGTTCTTCAAGCTATAGATTAAGTTCCATTTATTTCAATCCTTAAATATATACGTTCACAATTGAATGTGAAACTAAGCTATGGTAGTCATTTGAAAGAGTCATCCTCGCAATTAATCATTACTGAATCACTTTATTTTTATTTTGCAGTTATATGTTTCTCTAAAGTGATTTGGTGGGATCCTGATACTACCGTGGATGTTGTAACAAGGTAATTATTGGTTGAGTATTTACAAGACCCATAAGACAATTGTATGACACTAGTAAAGAGTAAAGAGTGAGCCGGAAAAAAAAAAGAGAAAAGAAAAAGAAAAAGAAAAGAAAGTATATATAAATAAGGATCTTCTTCATTTATTGACACTAATAAATGATAGGTCCGGAATCGCGGATAATCATAGTCCATGAAAACAAAAACTATATCATCATTATATAGCAATTCAAAAAGACTATTGATGAGGTTCTTGACACTTTGATAGCAGTATGTGTGAAACGTTGTCCCTGTCTCCGTCGCCTAAGCAAGTGTGGAGTGCAGGATCCAAGGCAACTATCACATACTTGCTGAAAAGAAACATGTTCTTAGAGTATCTAATCATGTGATCGAGTTAAATGGGTGTTTCTCTCAACTAGTGCGCTATAAATATATATCCTTTGACGACATTCATACAAGTATTGTGGGTAATATCTTTCACTTAAGTCAACATTTGCACACTTCACTTTTCATTTCCATTTTCTTATTTATCCATATGATTTCAGTATGCGAGTGTTGTGATAGACGTTGCAACAAGTACGATGATTATCTTAGTAGAGTTTTGCAATCAGGTTGAATGTCACATGTAAGTAATTGCTTATGTGTGAAGATTGGAATGTATGTGGGATGTTTGCAGCTAAAGAACATAAGCGAGCTAATTATTTGGCTTACTACTTTCTGTATATCCTTAGAAGTTCTTCCAAGGCGATAGATTGGAGTAGGTTTTGTGGGTATACCTCTTGTAAGCCCTCACGAGACTATAACTCGTCCACTAGAGACACCTAGGGGTTTAAAGGCCTGTTATTCATGCTAAGAGTAACCGTATACTCACGACATGGAGTTGTTGTATTTAGGATTAGTTTTATTTAGTTTGCTCGAGGACTAGCAAAATCTAAGTTTGGGGGAATTTGATAAGTGCATAATTCATATGATTTTAGTGTCCATTCCATACTTGTTTTAGCTATTATTCTTGCATATTTTCGTATTATTACTCTTGTTTTCTCTTGTTTTCCTATATTAGGTGAATCATCCACAAAGAAGCTACAAAGTACTGAAAATATCTAGGAATAGAAGTATTCCAAGTATCCAAGTGCCAAAGCCTAAGAGAAGTGGAAGAAGTGCGACGAAAAGGAGCAAAACGCTCAAAATCAAGAGGAGGTCCAAAGACCGATCTTAACTCATTCAAATTAAGTATTTCTCATCATCATCTTGAATAGAATTGAAAGATAAAAAAATAATGCAAAAAGAATGAGGTCATTCCGAGTTCGGATGAAGAAGTTATGGCCAAAACAATTTTTATCAAATACCAAGGACAGTGAAGTCCGCGAACTGGGTTCGCGGACTGGTTCGCAGACTTAATTCCAAAAATTTCTGCTGTATTTTGAAGTTTGCAGACTGGGTTCGCGCACTTATCAAATGGGAAACGTGTATTCACACTTTGGAAGTCCTAAGGGCATGTTTGGATTCGTTATTTCATTATTTCGGGTCGGGTTCTTAAACCAAACTAAATACGTGAAGAACAATCAATGTAAACCTATAAAAAGGTATTAGGTTATGTGAAATATATCATATCATTAGGTTACGAAATTGTAAGCTCAGAGAGGAGAAACATCACACGGAGCGATTACCAATCGTAACATTATCTCTTTACTTTTCTCATATGTATACAATGGATGTTTCTACATCCATGAGTATCTAAACACCTATTGATTGAGGATGAATTCTAAGTTGTAAACTTTATTTGATTTAATATATGAATCTATTTTGATTTCTTCATATGATTATTGTATGTGTTTACCGTTAAAATACTTATGATTGATTGATAGATTGTTTAGGTGGCCAACTAAATATATTTGTTAGTCTAATCTATTGCTAATAAGGGTTAGGATATCCGTAATTGTTGAATAATTCCTTACACAAGTAGAGAACGCGAGACCTTGCAGAGGGATTCTGTAAAGCAATCGCGTGTAGACACAACCCTAGCAAGTAGACTGAGCGTACACAGTCTAACTACTAGGATCAAACCTAAATTCACAGACCCTAAAGCATTCGGTGAATTACATCTTGTAAGCGTACCTCAAGGTGGTTCATGCGAATAGAATCTGGTAACTAAGCGTACCTGTTATCCAGTGATTTAAGGAATTTTGGGAATAGCTAAGTGTACCTGTTATTCTACGGTTGGTGATAATCCATGATTAATGACGAATAGATGAATATATTAACTCAATGACAGTTTATTAACGAAGAAGGATTCCTCGATCATATCTCTCTTTATTGATTACAATACAATTTTATTTGCATTGCTTATTTATTTTGCTCACAATCTAAGACAAAACCCCCCTTTGTGACACTTTGACAATTAAAACTCACCGCTCTTCGTGGGAACGATCCTTACTTCCATTATATTACCAGTTAATTGTGTGGAAATAAGATTATTAATTTGTTGAGCTTAAAGGAGAATCGACTCTCGCTTATGTAACTAGTAACACACAGGAGGTCTGGGTATTAGGTTTCCCAGTTGCTAGAGTTCTCCTTTATATATTTTTCAAATCGGGGTTTGCAATCTAAGTTACCTTGGTAACAAAGCATTCAATATTCACCGTTAGATGAAAAACCTGATTCACCAAGCTAATATCTTTCAACCGTAAGATCAAACTTAGCTTGTTACACACAAATGAAATGTACCCTCATTTAGGTTTATGTAACATTACCCAAACGTGTACACCATGTTGCTCAACAATAGTTAACCTAAGTTAGCCATATGATAACTCTCATATCAACCTTATTCATCTTAACCATAACTAGTTCAAATGACTCAAATGAAACTAGTTAAAGAGTTGTTCAATTTTTATATTCTCATTGAAGTATACAAGAACACAATCGAAACAAAATCGATTTGATTCACTCGAATTAATTCATGAACGTTATATCCACGGTTTGCAAAGATTGTTTTCCTTATTATATAAATGGTTAAGTTCATGTACACAATCGATTTTAGAAAGTAACCCACTCAAGTATGCAAACGGGTGCGCATACTTAAGTAGCCAGACCGAGTTTGGGTAACTCCATTAGCGTACGGGTGCGCATACTACTTCACACTTCCAAACTCCAGCAGAAATTCACGGAGGTGAACTTTCCACCAGTATGCGTACGGGTACACATACTTGCTCAGACATCAGCAACCGCCGGTATGCATACGGGTATGCATACTTCAGGCTCCCGGTTTTGGACTTGCACACTAATGTGATTAACACACTATGTTTTTATCCAAACATGGTCACTTGATTCTAAACTCTTTATTTCAATCATTGAAACTTTCTTAGAGGATGACAATAGTCGTTTTCACATACTATTAGCATCAAAGCGATTTTCAAGTTATTGAAATTATCATAATGAAACATTCCAAGCCTTCACCAAATGATTGTATCATACAAACCATGTGGGATGTTACTCGACAATTTTCATATGATCATATTCGGACTTTCGTCACGAATGGAAGATGAACTTGGTCGAAGGGAAAGCTTTCCAACACATATTTCGAGAAATATATAAGCGAGTTAAACTCAGCTCGCAATCTCAAATGTGTATAATAGAAAACTATATCGTAACACGAGTTATGTCTCAATATATGAGATAGAGTAGAAATAGACTTTCCAAGTGATAGATGAGTTTCAGTCTCCACATACCTTTTGTTGATGAAGTTACAAAAGCTCCCCTTAGTAGTTCTTCGTCTTCAAATGATGAACGTCGTGAAGTCTAATGCTCAACTACACAATATATGTCCTAGTCCGAGACATCTACAAATAGGCTAGAAAACAAGACTTATAATTTTGATCACTAACATTGACAAACATGCTTGAGATAGCAACGCATGCGAGTTCGACTGAGAAATGCTCTAACATTATCCAATCATGAGAGTGCTTAAAGGAATTTCAAAAAAAAAAAGAAAATTATACAAGACTTGAGCACCCTTGATGCAATCCTCATATTCTTAAGTTAATAATGAGGATGCAAGCATTACTACAATTACGTAGAAATGGAGTGAGCATAATGCTCACTTCTTGTGTCACAGGATGACGTACCAAGGTTTATTATATAAACATACTTATTACCTCGTCTGGCTCTGGACCTTCGAGACTTCTTCTTGGCTCCTGTGATTCCTTGTTGGTTACTCAATCCCAAATTCATTTTTTGCATGTCGTTCTGAAGCTTGGCAATTCTTTTATTGTTCTTCTTAAATTTCCAACACTTACTTTGAACATGATTCGCATTTACACAAAACAGGCAATTCTGAGAGGAATTTTTGTTTTGGTGATCGTTTTCCTGTTTATCACATTATTCTAAATCCATCTTTCCAGTACTGGCTGGAAAGGAACTGTTTGTACTCACAATCTTGTTTTTGAACCCTATACCAGTTATGTTTCCAAAGGACTTATGACCAAATAACACTGTTGAAATCTTGTCAGAGCTTCCAGATAACTTTTGCAAGTCACACTTAATAATATCAATCTTTTTCTCCTTTAGAGATAGGGTTCTGGTGAAAACATCATTAAGATTATCAATCTCAATATTTTTCACCTTAAGTGATGATTCAAGTTTCTCCAACAAATTCTTCAGTTTAAGATTTTCTTGGTGAATTTCTTCATTTTTATCCAAGAATTTCAAAATCTCAGTGTCAGATTCGCATTCTAAATCAGAATTTGAGTTAATGAAAGTTTCTGTTGAGAGAACAAAGTTTTCTGTGCAAACTTTAGAAGTTGCATGTTATTGACAAACTGACATGATTTTATTTCTTGTATTGAATCATCTGAAGCATCAGAGAGAGAGCACCGTATCTCAGATTTTTTGCTTCTCTTCACAATATCCTTGATCTTTTGTGTAATCAATGATCGGTTAATATCAACATGATTTGAAAAACATTCCTCAGCCTAAGATAATTTAGAAGACTCACTTGTATTGGTTACAGCATTGAATGTTGATGTTTTGACTGTGTTTTGATCATGGTCAAGTATTTTTAACCTTCCAACTAGTGATTTCCTGGAAAGTGTTTCAAGATTATTTCCCTCAACGATGACATACTTCTTAGAATCGTATCTAGCTGGTACTGATTTGAGAATTTTTATCACAATGTCCTTTTCAGGAATAATCTTACCCGACGCAAAAGATGCATTAACAATTTCAGAAACTTTGTGATTAAACTCATCAAATGAATTTTCATCAGCCATACGAAGGTTTTCCCAATCGGAATTTAGGTTTTGAAGCGTAGATTATTTCTCAGAGGTAATCCCTTCAAATACGGTTTATAAGATATCCAAAGCATCTTTAGACCGAGTGCGCATAGTCACATGGTGCTGAAGATCTGGGGTAATGGCATGGATGATTGAATTCAATCCGTCAAAATTTTCTTTGCAGCAAGAATCTCGACAATATCATATTGAAACAGTTACACCTTCTACTGTAACTAATGGAGGATTACATTCATTTACAACACAAACCCATAATTGAAAATCACGCGCTTGTAGAAAGGAACGCATAACAATTTACCACCATAAGTAATTCGAGCCATTGAAGACTGGCGGTACGTTTATAGAGATAACACTTATATCCATAGGGTCAGATTGCTACAAACACATACTTATGAGGTATTAGCGTATTTGCCTACTCTGGTACCATTTGAAAAAGCGGGGGTATAACGACCATACCCAATAATTCGTTCAGCAATCTGTATGGACAAAACTCCAATATTAATCTGAGAGCTCCAACTTAAAAGCGAGACTCAATCAGGAAAGATATCAAAGAAATTTATCCTTTTCTCAATACAATCAGTAAATCAACTGGATAGAAATCTGTGGGACTGATTGATATGAGAATAACTTGGACGGTACCAAAGACCCATGACAAAGTGTCAATCAAGTTATATCCAACAATCAAGGCCGGATTTAAAATGCGAATTGGTTTTTATAAAATAATAATATATAAATAAATATAATGCGGAAAAATAAATAACACAGACACCAGAAATTTTGTTAACGAGGAAACCGCAAATGTATAAAAACCCCGGGACCTAGTCCAGATTGAACATCACATTGTATTAAGCCGCTACAGACACTAGCCTACTGCAAATTAACTTCGGACTGGAATGTAGTTGATCCTTAACTAAGTGTCACACCGATTAAGGTACAATCGCGTACCTTACGCCTCTAGAACCACGCCGGATTCTGCACACTTTATTCCCTTAGCTGATCTCACCCACAACTAAGAGTTACTACGATCCAAAGTCGAAGACTTATAAACAACTTATCTGTCTCCCACAGATAAGTCTATTTTGTAAATTTTTTTTCCGTCTTTTGATGCAAATTAGATCAAGGTGAATAGGAACCAAATAATAATCCATCTTATACTCCCGAAGAGCAACCTAGAAATATTAGTCACCTCACAACAACCCAACCGATTAACAGAAAAGTTATTGCGGAATCACAAGAGTCTGAGACGAAGAATTGTTGTGATTACTTTTTATATCTTACCTATTGGAGATATATCTCGAGTAAATATTAGAGAAGATAAAACTCAATACGATAGAACAAGTAAGATCAGAATACATAACTACAGAGAAAATAGTTAGATCTGGCTTCACGAATCCCAAATGAAGTCTTCAAGTCGTTAACCTAATAATGGTTTTGGAAAAACCTAGGTTAAAAGAGAATCTACTCTAGTTTTCAACTAGGACACAGGAAAGTACCGGGATTAGTTTTTACAGTTGCTAGAGTTCTCCCTTATACAGTCTTTCAAATCAGGGCTGCTTAAAATCAAAGCTAAGATGTCTTAGTAATAAAGCATTCAATATTCACCGTTAGATGAACTCCTGATTTAATATTCAAGCTAAGTCTGCTTAGAAATTAAGAAATTAATCTCCACCATTAGATGGTCTTAGCTTGTTACACACAAATGAAATATACTGTCATTTAGATATAGGTAACCGTACCTAAGCGTGTAGATTACGTTGGCTCAATAACCATTAACCGAAGTTAGCCATATGAACACTTTTGACTTAGCCGTATTCATCTAACACTTCTAGATAAAATATGATGATCAATCAATCATGATAGATAATCAAATGAATCTACTTGTGTTTTCAAATAGAGTTGTTCAATTTTTCAATATCTCATAGAAATATTCATGAACAAATTGAAAAGAAATAGGTTTGATTCGTGATTGTACAAAGTACTTATACAAGAATCAATTCATGAACAGTGATCCACGGTTTGCAAATTTTGAATTCCTTAAATCATAAATGTTTTGCTTCATGAGTATGAGAATCATACATTACCGACTTTAGAACTTAACCACTGTGTTCGCAGACTAGGTATGCGAACAACAGCTCCGGACCTTGGCCTGGACAAGCCGTTTGCAAACCCGGTTCGAAAACAACCGTTCCGGACCCATCCCAGGTAAACTCGTTCATATAATAGGTACGCAAACAAGAGTTTAGGACCTTCTAAGGTAAATCCATTTGCATATTACGTACGCAAACAAGAGTTCCGTACCTGAATCGTCACAATACAGTTCGCATACAGGGTATGCATACCGTGTTGTATCCAGATATAGTTAATAGTTCTAAACTCTCATTTCAATCATTGAAACATAAGGAGACGGCAATGGTAATCTAACACATACCATTTGCTTCAAGTAATTTTAAGTGATCGAATGATCAATATAAAACTTTCCAAGCTAACATCAAATGACTGTCTCACACAAATCATATAAGATATTCAAGGTAATTTTCACATGATCATTTTTTGACTTAATATTTAGTTTCCAACAAATAAATTGTTTCCAACTAAACTCGTCAAGAATATGATGAACATAGCTAAAGCAAAAAGCTTCTAACACGTATTTTGAGAAACAAATAAGAGAGATAAACTCCGCTCTAAATATCAAATGTGTACAATGTAAAAGTCTATATATCTACATGACTTAGTCTCATTAGAAGTTAGAATAGAATAGACTTCTGAGTGATAGATAAGTTTTAGTCTTCACATAACTTTTGTTGATGAAGTTCCTCCAAGCTCCTCAGTGGATGTTCTTCTTCAATTGGTGAACGTCGTGAAGTCTAAAGCTCAACTATACATTCTATACTAATCCGAGACATAGCTATAAGTAGACTATAAATCAAGCATATAATTTTGATCAACTAAACTTGACAAACAAGCTTGAGATTGCGAGTTCCACCGAGTAGTGCTCTGACACTATGTTATCCTTCTCATTCCATAGATATGCTCCCTTGGGATTGGTCCCTATTCCGCAAGTCCCCTTGTTAGATATTGGGTCTATCCCTTCCATAGGGACCCCTATCCGTGCTAAAGGGTATCCATTTTCATGTATCAAGGGTCACAAACTCAACATATCTTTTCAAAAGGTTATTGGAGTAGTTACCAAACAACTTTGTTCCTTTACTGTTTGGAAGATGATCAAAAGGAGTTGAGTGCTTAAGACTTTACATCGGTATAGCAATTCAAGATAGTGATCTTATGTCTTGGGATTCACATGCGTTGGCCAGATGGTTGAAGGCGCAGGGATACTGAGGGAACTAAGTAAGTAGGGATAGATTGCTTGGTATCAACTATACGAAGTTGGTTTTGTTCTGTGTATAACGTCTTAATTATGAGAGTATTCAAAACTGGACTAAGCCCCAGGGTTTTTCTGTATTTACGGTTTCCTTGTTAACAAAATCTTGGTGTGTGATTTACTTTTACATTCCGCAATTATAATTAAAAGTAAATACACTCATACGTCGATCCTATAATAAATCGGTTTTGAACAGTAACTATTATCAAGTGAATATCTTGGAGTTGTATTGTCTCGACTTAGTCTATAAACGATCACTCTAGATATAAGACTTATAGGTTGAAATTGAAAATATTGTGGTGTACTTGGGTAACCTCGTCATTTCAAGGTTCCTCAACCTATGATTCGATAAGAGAACCAAAACAAAGGCAACTGAATCGATTAAGACTCATCACTGTCAATTATCAAACACTTACAGATAATTCCTTACACAAGTAGAGAACGCGAGACCTTGCAGAGGGATTCTGTAATAGAATTCCTTACACTGTCAATTATCAAACAGAGGCAACTGATTGAGGATAAATTCTAAGTTGTAAACTTTATTTGATTTAATATATGAATCTATTTTGATTTCTTCATATGATTATCGTTTGTGTTTACTATTAAAATACTCATGATTGATTGATAGATTGTTTAGGTGGCAAACTAAATATATTTGTTAGTCTAATCTATTGCTAGTAAGGGTTAGGATATCCGAAATTGTTGAATAATTCCTTACACAAGTAGAGAACGCGAGACCTTGCAGAGGGATTCTGTAAAGAAATCGTGTGTATACACAACCCTAGCAAGTAGACCGAGCGTACTGAGTCTAACTACTAGGATCAAACCTAAATTCACAAACCCTAAAGCATCCGGTGAATTACATCTTGTAAGAGTACCTCAAGGTGGTTCATACGAATAGAATCTGGTAACTAAGCGTACCTGTTATCCAGTGATTTAAGGAATTTTTGGAATAGCTAAGCGTACTTGTTATTCTAAGGTTGGTGATAATCTATGATTAATGACGAACAGATGAATATATTAACTCATTGACAGTTTATTAACGAAGAAGGATTCCTCGATCATATCTCTCTTTATTGATTACAATACAATTTTATTTTCATTGATTATTTATGTTGCTCACAATCTAAAACAAAACCCCCCTTTGTGACACTTTGACAACTAAAACTCACTTCTCTTCGTGGGAACGATCCTTACTTCCATTATATTACCAGTTAATTGTGTGGAAATAAGATTATTAATTTGTTGAGGCTACGACACCCCCATCAAATTTTGGCGTCGTTGCCGGGGAGCAGTCAGTAGCTTTAGTTGTTATTTCTTTTAGTTTTATTATTGTTTTTAGAATTTATTTGTAGCTTTTTTTTTTAATTTCGTTTTCTAGATTTTGGATTCAGGTGCTTAATTTCTGGCACCGAAAGATTGGGATTATTTGAGGTGCGGTATTCAAACTCGCAAAGGAACGGTACTACAAGCACGTAAGCACTTGCAACGAGAACCCTCTACATAAGAGATGGTTAATATAGACGACGAGATAGATCCTCCACCACCTCCTCCTCCAAGGAGGACGCTCAAAGATCTAACATCTCCATCGTTTGATCAACAAAATCTTTGCATTGATTTAGATAACTCTATTGAACTCAAAATCTCAGTTGATACATTGGTTGCTAAAGTTTAAAGGGATACCTGGAGATGATCCGAATAAACACTTGCTATTATTCCAACATAGGTTGACAAGTTTGAAGCCAACTGGGACTGACAAAGACGGAGATTTACTTACAGCTTTTCCATTTTCTTTGACAGATTCTGTGGAAGAATGGTTTTACAGCCTTCCACAAGGAAGTGTTGCATCATGGCATGGCATGCAGAAAGTGTTTTTATAAAAGTACTTTCCCGCTTCCAAAGCAGCAACTATTCGTAAAGAAATAAGTGGAATTGAGCAAATTATTGGTGAAACTCTTTAAGATTACCGGGAACGGTACAAGAAGTTACTGTCTAGCTGTCCACACCACCAAATCAGTAAGAAACTCATAGTGCAGTATTTTTATGATGGGATGCTTCAATCGGAGAGAAATCTCATAGATGCTGCCAGCGGTGGTGCATTAACCAACAAAACCATTGATGAAGCCACGGAACTGATCGATAACATGGCTGCAAACACGCAGCAATTTAATACAAGAGGTGCATCGATGTCTAGGAGGGTGAACGAAGTTAGTTCTTCTTCACACTTAGAGAATAGAATGGTTAATATGGAGAAGATGATACAGCAAATGGCAGCCGTGATCATTCCTTCTTATGAAGAAGGGGTCGAATAGGTGAACGTTGTGTTTCCAAATCAGAGGCAAAGGTATGATCCCTACTCTAATACTTATAATACAGGTTGGAAGGATCATCCTAATTTCAGTTATGCAAACAAGCTAGATGCAACTCCTAATCCGTATGCGAGACAAAGTGGTTTTCAACAACAATTTCAGCCACAACCTCAGAAACAGAATCAAAGCTCTAGTTTAGAAGAGATGATGAAAACTATGATGCTAAAGTTTGATGAAACGTCCAAAGATCAAAAGGCGATATATCAACAAAACCTATTATATCAACAAAATAACGATGCTGCTATCAAAGATCTACAACTACAAATGGGGCAAATGGCAACCGATATAAATCAACTGAAGGCAAAAGCGTCTACAACACTCCCATCACAACTGTTTGTGAACCCAAGAGAGCACGTCAATGCAGTGACGTTAAGGTTCTAATCTGGATACAAGAGCAGTACGCGTACCTAGTGACAATACAGAAAAGGAAGTAGAGGCGGAAACCGTACCAAAGGAAAAGCCAACCACAATCGGCCAACCTAAGGACACAGTTCCCACTTTTACCATACCACCTCCTTTTCCAAGTCGTTTTGCCAAATCCAAGAAAGAACCTCAAGACAAGGAGATCATGGATATTTTCAGCAAGATACACATAAACATTCCATTTATTGAGGCCATCAGAACTGTACCCAGGCCATCAACATTACATTTATTGAGGCTAAGGTTTTGAAGGATTTGTGTACAAGGAAGGATAGGTTGATTACTAATCAGATTACTCAAGTGGTCGAAAGTGCTACAGCAATGTTACTGAAGAAGATGCCTACGAAGTGTGAAGATCCTGGTCGGTTCACAGTTCCAGTTACCATTGGTAACCGACGATTCGAGCGTGATTTGCTTGATTTGGGTGCATCCATAAGTTTTATGTCAGCCGATGTTTATGATTTTTTGAATCTCAGACCTTTAAAATAGGCAAAGATCACTATTCAATTGGCTAACAAGTCCAATATATATCATAAGGGAGTCGTTGAGGACGTGTTAGTTCAACTGAATCAGTTTATCTTTCCGGCTGATTTCTACATTGTGGATATGCACAATGGAGATAATTGTTCATCTACTTAGTTACTTCTTGGGAGACCGTTCATGAAGACTGCAAAGACGAGTATTGATGTTGATAGTGGTGCACTCACTATGGAATTTGATAAGGAGATCATACGGTTCAATATTTTTGAAGCCATATGCTATCCTAGTGATGTTCACTCAGCTTTCTCTATTGATGTTATTGGTTCATTAGCACAACAAATTTTTGATTTGAATGCTGAAGATGAACTTGGAGTTGTGTCACGGAATAGCATTGATTTAGACATTCATGGGAAGTCGAACCTGGACGTTGACTTAGCCAAAGAGCTAGTGGATATGTGTGGTGCTTTAACAACATTACAAGAAGCTAAACCGAGTAATATTTCTTATATTTCTTTACCCGTCACTAATGAGGTTCCTTTACCTTCCATTGTGCAGGCACCGAAACTTGAATTAAAGCATCATCCAGACCACCTAAAGTACGCATACTTGGGTGATAAAGAAGAACTTCCGGTGATTATTGCAAATAACCTCACCCCAATACAAGAATAACGTCTACTTAGGGTTCTGAAAGAGCACAAAACGGCTATTGGTTGGACGATAGTTGATATCAAAGGCATTAGTCCATCCATGTGCATGCATAGAATCCTAATAGAAGATGATTTTAAGCCTGTACGTGATGCTCAACGTAGGATTAAACCCCCAATGATGGAGGTCGTGAAGAAAGTGATCCTCAAATTAATAAGTGTGGGGGTGATTTACCCAATTTCTGACAGCAAATGGGTTAGCCCAGTTCAAGTGGTGCCTAAGAAAGCAGGTGTCACTGTTGTTAGAAATCAAGATGATGAACTCTTTCCTACAAGAGTTCAAACAGGATGGAGAGTGTGCATAGACTACAAAAAGCTTAATGCTGCAACCCGAAAGGATCACTTTCCTTTGCCTTTCATTGATCAGGTGTTAGAGAGGTTAGCGGGACACTCACATTATTGCTTTTTGGACGGTTATTCGAGGTACGATCAGATTGTATTGCACCAGAAGATCAAGAGAAGACTACTTTCACTTGTCCTTTTGGTACGTTTGCCTATAGACGAATGTCGTTTGGTCTTTGCAATGCGCCTGCCACTTTTCAGAGATGTATGGTCAGTATATTTTATGACTATGTGGAACGCATCATTGAGGTATTTATGGATGATTTTAGTGTTTATGGTGATTCATTTGATATTTGTTTACAAAATCTTGAACTTGTGCTTAAAAGATGCATAGACACTAATCTTTTTCTAAATTGGGAGAAATGCCACTTTATGGTAAACCATGGAATAATGCTTGGTCATATTGTGTCCTCTCGAGGGCTTGAAGTTGACAAAGAAAAGATAGATTTAATAAGAAACTTACAATATCCCACTTAGGTGAGGGAAATTCGTTCTTTTCTTCGTCATGCAGGTTTTTACAGGCGGTTTATCAAGGATTTCTCAAAAATATCAATGTCGATGTGCAGATTATTGCAAAAAGATGTTATTTTTGACTTCAACAAGGAGTGCAAGGATGCCTTTGATAGACTGAAAGAATTGTTGACAACTGCACCAATTATCAAGTCACCGGATTGGAGTTTTCCATTTGAATTAATGTGTGATGCAAGTGACTATGCAGTTGGAGCCATTTTGGGTCAAAGAGTAGACAAGCTGTCTCATGTGATTTATTATGCATCTAGGACCCTAAACGATGCACAAATCAACTATTCTACCACCGAGAAATAATTTTTGGTTATAGTGTTTGCACTAGAAAAATTTAGATCATATTTGGTGGGAACAAAAGTGATTGTATATTCTGATCATGCAGCACTTCGGTACCTATTAAAGAAAAAAGAAGCTAAGCCAAGACTTATACGGTGGATTCTACTATTGCAAGAATTCGATTATGAAATAAAGGATAAAAGAGGTGTGAGAATACTGTTGCTGATCATCTTAGTAGACTTGTTGTCTCCGAAGAAGAACTTCCTTTACAAGATCGTTTTCCAGATGAACAACTTTTCTCAATTGAAGATTCAACACCTTGGTACGCGGATATAGTGAACTATTTGGTTACAAGACAAGTACCTAGTACAATATATAACTTTCAAAAGCTTAAGCTTAAGAAAATAGCCAAGCAGTATGTGTGGGATGAGCCATAAATGTGGAAATACGGTTCTGATCAAATCATCCGCAGTTGAGATTACTAGTACGAAAACTGGAACAACTTTCAAAGTCAACGGCCATAGATTGAAGCCTTATTATGAAAACTTCTCTAAGGAGAATGTAGAAGTAATGAGACTTGAAGATTTGCTCCATCTGGAGGAGTAGCATCATTGGAATGCCAAGTCAGGCTGAGGACATTAAACTAAGCGCTAATGGGAGGAAACCTATAGGTTTTGTATCTCTATCCTTTTTGTTTTTAGTTTTCTTAGTGTTACATATCATATCTTGCATTCTCATCTTAGATTTTACAAGTCCTATATCTATAATGAAAGTTTTGACGAATTCTCGTTAGAAAATTCTGAATGCGGACTTGTCACGAAAATAGCTCTCGAGACTTCATACAGAATCCGATTTGAGTGGTTGATCCCAAATTTTAAAGACGACACACTCACCTTTTTTTTCCAAAAATAAAATCTGAATTCGGAGTCTGTTAAGTTGGAGCGATAGGCCTGGAATTTGAGTTTCGGTATTTTTCCAGAACTTTTTCAGATTGCATGTCAGTCAGTCCGGAGGCCATAAAAGTCAGACCATTTATCTAAACACTGTGAATTTTTAACACTTTATATAAAAGAAATAGGCGAACAACTTTTGTTTAGGATGTTTTTACTAGTTCCCTACCCATTGGTACAGTTTCGAGTTTTTAAGGTCTGTTATGTCAGAAATTAGAATTTTCGGTTTTGAACATTGAGGACAATGTTGAGTTTAAGTATGGGGGAGCATTTAGTATCTACTATTTGCATATACACATAAAAAAATCATATTCTTTGATTTCTTGCATTCTTGAGTCTTCATCTTTTGGAGTTAAATATTGAGCTATTTAGGATGACACTCTAAACCTTTTAAGGTTAAAACGGTTCTTCAAGCTATAGATTAAGTTTCACTTATTTCAATCCTTAAAGATATACGTTCATAATTGAATGCTAAACTAAGCTGTGGTAGTCAATTGAAAGATTCATCCTCGCAATTAATCATTACTGAATCACTTTCTTTTTATTTTTGCAGTTATATGTTTCTCTAAAGTGATTTGGTGGGATCCTGATACTACCGTGGATGTTGTAAGAAGGTAATCATTGGTTGAGTATTTACAAGACCCATAAGACAATTGTATTACACTCGTAAAGAGTAAAGAGTGAGCAGAAAAAAAGGAAAAAGAAAAAGAAAAGAAAATTATATATAAATAAGGCTCTTCTTCATTTATCGACACTAATAAATGATAGGTCCGGAATCGCGGATAATCATAGTCGATGAAAACAAAAACTATATCATCATTATATATAAATTCAAAAAGACTATTGTTGAGGTTCTTGACACTTTGATATAAGTATGTGTGAAACGTTGTCCCTGTCTCCGTCGCTTAAGCAAACGTGGAGTGCAGGATCCAAGGCAACTATCACATACTTGCTGAAAAGGAACATGCGCTTAGAGTATCTAATCATGTGGTCGAGTTAAATGGGTGTTTCTCTCAACTAGTGCGCTATAAATATATATCCTTTGACGACATTCATACAAGTATTGTGGGTAACATCTTTCACTTAAGTCAACATTTGCACACTTCACTTTTCAATTTCTATTTTCTTATCTATCCACGTGATTTCAGTATGCGAGTGTTTTGATAAACGTTGCAACAAGTACGATGACTATCTTAGTAGAGTTTTGCAATCAGGTTGAATGTCACACGTAAGTAATTGCTTGTGTGTGAAGATTGGAATGTATGTGCTATGTTTGCAGCTAAAGAACATAAGCGAGCTAATTATTTGGATTACTACTTTGTGTATATCCTTAGAAGTTATTCCAATGCGATAGATTGGAGTATGTTTTGTGGGTATACCTATTGTAATCCCTCACGAGACTATAACTCGTCCACTAGGGACACCTAGGGGTTTAAAGGCCTATTATTCATGATAAGAGTAACCGTATCCTCACGACATGGAGTTGTTGTATTTAGGATTAGTTTTATTTAGTTTTCTCGAGGACTATCAAAATCTAAGTTTGGGGGAATTTGATAAGTGCATAATTCATATGATTTTAGTGTCCATTCCATACTTGTTTTAGCTATTATTCTTGCATATTTTCGTATTATTACTCTTGTTTTCTCTTTTTTGCCTCTATTAGGTGAATCATCCACAAAGAAGCTACAAAGTACTGAAAAGACCTAGGAAGAGAAGTATTCCAAGTATCCAAGTGCCAAAGCCTAAGAGAAGTGGAAGAAGTGCGACGAAAAGGAGCAAAACGCTCAAAATCAAGAGGAGGGCCAAAGACCGATCTTAACTCATTCAAATTAAGTATTTCTCATCATCATCTTGAATATAATTGAAAGATAAAAAAGAATGCAAAAAGAATGAGGTCCTTTCGAGTTCGGATGAAGAAGTTATGGCCAAAACAGTTTTTATCAAATACCGAGGACAGTGAAGTCCGCGAACTGGGTTCGCGGACTGGTTAGCAGACTTAATTCCGAAAATTTCTGCTGGATTTTGAAGTTTGCAGACTGGGTTCGCGCACTTATCAAATCGTAAACGTGTATTCACACTTTGGAAGACCTAAGGGCATGTTTGGATTCGTTATTTCATTATTTCGGGTCGGGTTCTTAAACCAAACTAAATACGTGAAGACCAAGCAATGTAAACCTATAAAAAGGTATTAGGTTATGTGAAATATATCATATCATTAGGTCACGAAATTGTAAGCTCGGAGAGGAGAAACATCACATGGAGCGATTACCAATCGTAACGTTATCTCTTTACTTTTCTCATATGTATACCATGGATGTTTCTACATCCATGAGTATCTAAACACCTATTGATTGAGAATGAATTCTAAGTTGTAAACTTTATTTGATTTAATATATAAATCTGTTTTGATTTCTTCATATGATTATCGTTTGTGTTTACTATTAAAATACTTATGATTGATTGATAGATTGTTTAGGTGGCCAACTAAATATATTTGTTAATATAATCTATTGCTAGTAAGGGTTAGGATATCCGTAATTGTTGAATAATTCCTTACACAAGTAGAGAACGCGAGACCTTGCACAGGGATTCTGTAAAGCAATCGCGTGTAGACACAACCCTAGCAAGTAGACTGAGCGTACTGAATCTAACTACTAGGATCAAACCTAAATTCACAAACCCTAAAGCATTATGTGAATTACATCTTGTAAGCGTACCTCAAGGTGGTTCATGCGAATAGAATCCGGTAACTAAGCGTACCTGTTATCCAGTGATTTAAGGAATTTTGGGAATAGCTAAGCGTACCTGTTATTCTGCGGTTGGTGATAATCTATGATTAATGACGAATAGATGAATATATTAACTCATTGACAGTTTATTAACGAAGAAGGATTCCTCGATCATATCTCTCTTTATTGATTACAATATAATTTTATTTGCATTGATTATTTATTTTGTTCACAATCTAAGACAAAACCCCCCTTTGTGACACTTTGACAATTAAAACTCACTGCTCTTCATGGGAACGATCCTTACTTCCATTATATTACCAGTTAATTGTGCGGAAATAAGATTATTAATTTGTTGAGGCTACGACACCCATCACTCGGTGATAGTCCAGATGCCCGATTGAGTAATTATTACTAATTCATGAACTTCAATGGAGAATTATTCATGAAACAGAGTAATAATCATGAATTGTGCATCTATTACTAATCCATGAATCCAGCCGGGGAATTCAGGGAACGGAGTAATGAGATAAATTGGTTATTACTAATCCATGGAACCAGTCGGGGATCAGTCATGGAACGGAGTAATGAGATAAAATATATTACTTTCTAGGAATTCAGTGGAGTATATCACGGTAGAATTAATCTATTGTAGAATCGATATATGAGATAGTTGAAGCATCATAGTCGTTCTGAAAGGTGCATAGTCAGGGAACAACGTGCAGCGTTGTTGACGTCCTGAAGGCGTTTAGCCCCCTCAACAAACAATTATGTAAGAGAGACGCCTGAATCTATACACGGTCTCTCTACATAGTCAGGGAACACTGAGTGTCGCCGACGTCCTGAAGGCGTTAATCCCTCTCAACAAACAATTATGTAGGAGGACCGCCCAATCGTTATTCTATGTAAAAGGGGGTCTATATATGTAGTCAAGTAACAACGAGTGTCGCCGACGTCCTGAAGGCATTAATCCCTCTCAACAAACAATTATGTAGGAGGACCGCCTAATCGTTCTTCTACATAGAGGGCACGATGAAATGTGCAGCATCGAACGCTCAGCAAGTAGGAGGCCTTTCGAAAAACATATTCATCATGGATCTGAGAGGTACTCGATCAGAGATCGTGAAACGGTTCACGGATCCTAAAACACGAATCGTCACATGCGTTCCTGAAGTCGGGTCAGAAACATGCAGTATCATGATTTTACGATTTTATCCCTTGCCGAAAATCAACCATCAACAGTATGATGGAGAAACTAGATATTGTGGAATCACAAACGATGAGACGAAGATGTTTGTGATCACGTTTTATCTTGCCTATCGGAGAAATTAATCTCGAGCAAATCTTAGAGAAGATAATATTCAAACGATAGAATGGGGCAAGATCAGAACACGCAACTACAAGAGAAATAGTTGGTTCTGGCTTCACAATCCCAATGAAGTCTTTCAAGTCGTTAACCTACAGGGTTTCGAAAGAAACCTAAGGTTAAAGGAGAATCGACTCTAGCTTATAAAGCTAGTAACACACAGAAGGTGTGGAGATTAGGTTTCCCAGTTGCTAGAGTTCTCCTTTATATAGTTTTCAAATCATGGTTTGCAATCTAATTTACCTTGGTAACAAAGCATTAAATATTCACCGTTAGATGAAAAACCTGATTCAACCAAGCTAACATCTTTCAACCGTTAGATCGAACTTAGCTTGTTACACATAAATGAAATGTACCCTCATTTAGGTTTATGTAACCATACCCAAACATGTACACCATGTTGGCTCAACAATAGTTAACCGAAGTTAGCCATATGATAACTCTCATATCAATCTTATTCATCTTAACCATAACTAGTTCAAATGACTCAAATGAAACTAGTTAAAGAGTTGTTCAATTAATATATTCTCATACAGGGTATACAAGAACACAATCGAAACAAAATCGATTTGATTCATTCGAGTCAATTCATGAACATTATAGCCACGGTTTTCAAAAAATGCATTCCTTATTATATAAATGTTTAAGTTCATGTGCACAACTGATTTTAGAAAGTAACCCACTCAAGTATGCAAACGGTTGCGCATACTTAAGTAGACGGACCGAGTTTTGGTAACGCCAGTACGGGTGCGCATACTACTTCACACTTCTAAACTCCAACAAAAAATTCACAGAGGTGAACTTTCCACCAGTATGCGTGAGGGTACGCATACTTGCACGGACATCATCAACTGCCGGTACGCGTACGAGTACGCATACTTCAGGCTCCCAGTTTTGGACTTGCACACTAATGTGATTAATCTTATAGTTTTGAAAGTGGTAGTAAAATTTCGTTGCTCGGACTTGTAAAGATTTAAAAATAAAAATATATACAAAAAAAAAATATTAACAAATTGGTAGAGGTCCTGGGACTAATGATTCGGCCAATTTTCATAACATATGGCTCAATGATTTATTTTCGACAATAATCGCTCAAAACATAAATTATATGGACTCTTATTTTGCCAAAGTAGATTTTCAAAACATTGATTGTAAGTCTTAAGCATGATGTATCAAAACACTTAAGCCAAGCATACATCATCAAATTAAATAACAACCAATTAATTCAAATCATATTTCAATTTTAAATTAATGCAAAAGTCATAAAAAAGAATTAAATGAAATTACCCCAAGTATGAAGTTTGGCCTCCTCCGTCGTCCCATTGTTGGGTTTTAGCTCACCATAGTAAAAATGCTCTCAAAATAATTATTTATTGCTCAAAAAGTGGTTTACAAATGATGAAAAGGTGTAAAACAATTGAACAGAAAAATCGCAACAGAAATAACTGTTGCAAAGGCGTTGTTCAGCTGTTACAAGAAGAACGATAAATGATAACTGTTGTTGTACGACGAACTACGACCCGCGGACGTGCGTCTTAGACACTGTTGAAGAACGACGGTCTTTGGCTGTCTGTTCTTCGTGTTCTTCATCTTCATCAATGGCAGCAGCAGCAGCAGAGAGAAATCATGGTTCTCGATTCTGCAGCGTTCCTTCTCTCCTCCCAACTCTCGACAACCTTCTATGCTAACCCAAGAGTTATATTTATACACCTTTGGACCAATAATAACTTCTCATTAATCCAAAAAATATTCCCATTACTCGGCAGTGAATGAAAATATTCCCAAGAAATTTTCTTTCCATGCACGCGTCTGCTGGCTTGTTTTAACCTCTCCAAATCTTCATAGGATGTATTCAAATCAAACAGGATAACTTCTTACCCATTTGGTCACGTAACTTCCATATAAACAAGAAAATGCCGAGAATAACTCAACTTCCCTGTTTTCGCATCCCACGATTATCCAACCCAACTAACTCGATTTGAACACCCATACCAGCTCTGTCTAGGCCCTAGGAACAAACCCAATCAATTTGGGTCGTTGAGTCTCCTTTAATCCCGTCCAAACTGCCAACCCTAAATCTGCCAGTTGATAACATTTTTTTCCCGCCAATTTTGGTTTTTGAATTTAGGAAGAAGATGTCCTCCCCCCTAACCAGAACTGGGGTGCGAATAGCAGCTGCCTTGGGGTGATCTGGGGGTTCCCCTTAGTAATTAGGTTACCCCTTATCCAAAAGAAAAAGTCCGAATAACACTTGTCCTCCGGGTGACAAAATCAACTTTTCGAGTCGAATTTTCCAAAAATATTTATTTCCAAAAAATACCTACAAATACATAAAATAACAAAATTAGTACAAAATCGAGTGCCAACAATATATAGTATTGAGATCAAATTAGACACAAAAATGTGTCTATCAATTAACACACTATGTTTTTATCCAAACATGGCTATTTGATTCTAAACTCTTTATTTCAATTATTGAAACTTTCATAGAGGATGACAATAGTCGTTTTCACAGACTATTACCATCAAAGCGATTTTCAAGTTATTGAAATTATCATAATGAAACATTCCAAGTCTTCACCAAATGATTTTATCACACAAACCATGTGGGTGTTACTCGGAAATTTTCATATGATCATATTCGGGCTTTCGTCACGAATATAAGATGAACTTGGTCGAAGCGAAAGCTTTCCAACACATATTTCGAGAAATATATAAGCGAGTTAAACTCAGCTCAAAATCTCAAATGTGTATAATAGAAAACTATATCGTAACACGACTTATGTCTCAATATAGAGATATAGCAGAAATAAAATTTCCAAGTGATAGATGAGTTTCAGTCTCCACATACCTTTTGTTGATGAAGTTCCACAAGCTCCCCTTAGTAGTTCTTCGTCTTCAAATGATGAACGCCATGAAGTCTATTGCTCAACTACACAATCTATGTCCTAGTCCGAGACATCTACAAATAGTCTATAAATCAAGACTTATAGTTTTGATCACTAACATTGGCAAACATGCTTGAGATAGCAACGCATGCGAGTTCGACCGAGTAATGCTCTAACAATCTCCCCCTTTGTCAATTTTAGTGACAAAACTATCAATACATACGGATTACAAAATAAATAAAAACTTTGTAGCTTCTATCCAAAAGCTTGATCTCCTTGGCATCTTCAACACGACTCGAAATCTTTGTCACTTCGAAGTACTCCCTGATTATAAACGTGTTCAACTCAGCATCATAGTTGTTGAAGATCCGTAGCGATAACTATGAGAAAACAAGTGCTCTCGATCATTATATACAGTGTCATAGTATTAGTATACATCATCAAAGTTCAATTGTATCACAACTTTGAAAACAATACCAGGTGATATGTATCACTCCCCTTTAGTCAATACTCCATCTCAATATGAAAACCACTCCCCCTTACATAATGATCTGTAAACCATATATATTTGTAGTATGAAACTACACATTAATTCTCCCCCTTTTTGTCAATATAAATTGGCAAAGGTACGAAAACTAGTGGGATCATCATGAAATTTCCATAGAGATTCTTCATGACCAAAAGAGAATAACATACCAACAAATTTAGATGCAATCATAAAGCCGAAGATAAATTCATTCATCAAGGAGTTTATAAAGATATAAGATAACCTCTATATAATTCCACAGCCGCACTCCCCACAAAGATATGGCGATTAAGCACAAGTTCAAAAAACTCTCCCCCATAAAATGTCATTCCCGAAAGAACAACAAAGGCGACCTTGCTTTTACAAGAAAAGAATGATTTCTTTGGATTTAACCATATCACATGAAAACATGAATTTGTATCCAAAAGATTTTAATTGAATCAACCAAAAAATGATCAATTCAATTGGTCATGCTCGACATAAGAAAACTTACGGAGCAACACAGTAAATACACAAAGATGTGGATCCGGGAAGATCAATACTGCGGAATAAACAAGAATTCATTCTATTTTTCATCACTATTTGCATAATGACATATAATAGACTTAATCCTTGTAAAGAAAAGTTCATCCTATCTCCATCAATATTTGCATAAAGACATAATAGGCTTAACTTTTGCTAGTCAAAAGTTCATTCTATCTTTTATCAATACTTTCATACCGACATATAATAGAGATAACTTTTGAACAAATATGGGACAGTGCAGGTTCACGGACGTAAACAACATATCCCATAAAAATTTGAAATATATAAAACCATAAAGATTAATACTGCAAAAATCATCTTACAAATAACCTAGAATTTAAATAAATAAATCTAAAAACATTGAAGATGAAAACATTTGGAAATAGCTATGTGTAATCACAATAATGGCTATTCCAAACCCTGGTAATCCTTCTAAACAAAAACAAGAATAAAAATTCTCATAAGAAGTTTCCTAGACAAAATCAAAACAACTCCAAAACCCGAAGAAAATTAAGAACAACACATATGAGGCACGAAAAACTAGTCAACATCTTCATCATCGGAGACCATAATAGTGGCTTGAATCCTATCCATGTCATCCTTGATATCGGGAAACTTAGTGGCAATTACAAGTAATTGTTCTTGTACACATCTTACCTTGGCACCAATAATACAAACATCTTTATGAATTCGATGAAGAAGATTCATGGAAGAGGAATCACATGAGCCATCAAGAGTGTCGCTTGTTTGTCTCTTGCAAGCATTTTCCTTCATGCGACTGAAGGTACAATGGAGGACAATCTTAGGAGAACTAATAGAGTTCCCAATCGGATCTATAGAGAAAGTGCGACAAATTCGCTCAATCAAGCAAGGAAATCCCAGCTTCTTGTTGGTAGACGTCATCGAAAACATTTGATATATGATAAACCCACAAATGTCGAGACCTTGAGTTTCCAACACAAGAAAATAGACAAATTCCGCAAACTCACGACTCCAACGAGAATTCTCAATTTTGGAGGGACAAAGATTAGGAATACCAAGTTTACCAAAGGACATCAAAGAAAGACTAAGATTATTGGTAGGAAACTTTCCTTCATTACACATAACAGTCTTACCACATAGACCCAAGGAGATGGTCTCATAAGAAGATCGTTCACGACTAGGTCTTGGAAGGCGAACATTCCCAAGAGGAATATTAGTAATACTTGAAATTAACGCTCTAGATACATGAATCCTTTGTCTATTCACCATGGTCTTGAATTCCATGTCATTATGATTAACATCATAGATGTTAGCATAGAAGATTCTTGTAAGAGTGTCAAAACCTTCACCAAGACCATCAAAGATGTTTCCAAGCTTGAATTTTTCAAAAAAAAAATTAAATCCTCTTTATGTCCACTAGTGAAATACAATTTCTTTTCAAGAATAAATCCATTTGATGAAATTCGTTCAAAAACTTGACCACAAGAATCATTGACAAATCTAATCCTAAGAGAATTTTGATCTATAGGCAAATTCATGCTAGAAGATGAAGAACCCAAATTTTTTGAAATTCTTTTTGAAGACTTGAAATATATCATGAGATCTAGAAATTGGAAAGAATAAAGTAGATAATACTTACTTGGAGTGGACCTTGAAAACCCTTTTTCTTATTTTTCTCCAAAGGTGTTTTAATGGAGGAAATACATGAACCCTAGAAAGTTTACGTACGCGGACAAGATGGGAGAAGAAAGGAGGTACGCGTACCTGTCCATTAGGAATGTAGGATTGCTTAGGTGCTCAACCACCTAAGATAAATGAATATACAAGGTATTAACCAAAGTACATAAAAATCAAACTGTTTCTTGCCCCATCTCAAGATATATATATATATATATATATATACAGATCGTGTAATGCCAAACCAGTTACCAGGTGGAAAGGTGTGCAGAGAGACCTTCGTGCACCATTTCCGGTTGATATTTGTGAACTTTACCAGTGATATAATCATAGTAATGATGATAATCAGGGTTAACAGAGCTTCCTAACTTTTTCCTATGATGAGACAAGAGATTTTTCTGATAACATGAACTTGTATCAAACACACACGGATCTGTTTTATTGGATTCATTTGTGTTGACAAAAAGTTTAGTTTGTACATCATGATTGCATGATTTGACATGTATAGAACCTTTATCAGAGATATTCTTATTCTTAATCGAATTAAGTTTTTCTAAGAATCTGAAAACGTTTTCAAAAGCTCTAAATAGATCTTTGTCAATTGATCCATCACGATAGTATTCCTCAAAGAGATTAAGATTTAATCTAGTGAGATTCCATATATTTGAGCGTGAAGAACGTTTTGTTGACCTCCCTTTCATAGAAGAACTTTTAATTTTTCCTCTAGATTGTTTTCTATCATCTAATTTTTCCACAGTCTTAGATGGAAAGAGATTATCATAGTGACCCACGTGTCTAGTCAATAATAATCTTCGAACAACCTTTAAAGAATTCTGGCGCGCGTTACAGATGCCAAGAGCAAGTATCCCAAAGAAATTTCCCATGAGGATAAACTTTAGGGATCAGTCAAACACAAACTTATTAGGTTTACAGTGTTTGCTTGCTCTTATACCAATTGAAAATGCGGGGGTCTAATAACCACACCCAATAACTCGTGTGGAATTCTTAGAGGACTAACTCTAATATACTTTTGGTAGAATCAACTAGACAGTCAGGCTCAATCTAGAGAAAATTATATACAAGAGTTTTATATCTCTAACTCTTAATTCAATCCGCAATCAGCAAATAGAAATCTGCGAGCCTAATTGAATATAAGAGGAGTAAACTTGAACGGTACCAAAGACCAATGTTCAAGGATCAACCAATTACAATCAACAACCAAAGGTTTGATTTCCTAATTGATTGATTAAACGCACAACCTGTGATATTTCAATTATATAGCAAAATATAATGCGGAAAAGAAATAACACAGACACCAGAAGTTTTGTTAACGAGGAAACCGCAAATGCAGAAAAACTCCGGGACCTAGTCCAGATTGAACACCACACCGTATTAAGCCGCTACAGACACTAGCCTACTACCAATGAACTTCGTACTTGACTGTATTTGAACCCTAATCAAACTCACACTGATTCAAGGTACAGTTGCGCTCCTTACGTCTCTGATCCCAGCAGGATACTACGCACTTAATTCCCTTAGATGATCTCACCCACAACTAAGAGTTGCTACGACCCAAAGTCGAAGACTTGATAAACAAATCTGTCTCACACAGAAAAGTCTATAGATTGAATAAATCGGTCTCCCACAGAAATACCCAAGATTTTTGTTCCGTCTTTTGATAAATCAAGGTGAACATGAACCAATTGATAAACTGGACTTATATTCCCAAAGAACAGCCTATTATTATCAATCACCTCACAATAATCTAAATCGTATGATGGCGAAACTAGATATTGTGGAATCACAACTGACGAGATGAAGATGCTTGTGATCACATTTTATCTTGCGTATCAGAGAAATTAATCTCGAGCAAATCTTAGAGAAGATAGTACTCAAACGATAGAATGGGGAAAGATCAGAACACGCAATTACAAGAGAAATAGTTGGGTCTGGATTCACAATCCCAATGAAGTCTTTTTAGTCGTTAACCTACATGGTCTCGATAGAAACCTAAGGTTAAAGGAGAATCGACTCTAGATTATGCAACTAGTAACACACACGAGGTGTGGGGATTAGGTTTCCCAGTTTCTAGAGTTCTCCTTTATATATTTTTCAAATCAGGGTTTGCAATCTAAGTTACCTTGGTAACAAAGCATTCAATATTCACCGTTAGATGAAAAACCTGATTCACCAAGCTAATATCTTTCAACCGTAAGATCGAACTTAGCTTGTTACACACAAATGAAATGTACCCTCATTTAAGTTTATGTAACATTACCCAAAAGTGTACACCATGTTGGCTCAACAATAGTTAACCGAAGTTAGCCATATGATAACTCTCATATCAACCTTATTCATCCTAACCATAACTATTTCATATGACTCAAATGAAACTAGTTAAAGAGTTGTTCAATTTCTATATTCTCATAGAAGTATACAAGAACACAATCGAAACAAAATCGATTTGATTCACTCGAATTAATTCATGAACATTATATCCACGGTTTGCAAAGATTGTTTTCCTTATTATATAAATGTTTAAGTTCATGTACACAATCGATTTTAGAAAGTAACCCACTCAAGTATGCAAACGGGTACGCATACTTAAGTATCCAGACCGAGTTTGGGTAGCGCCAGTACGCGTACGGGTGTGCATACTACTTCACACTTCCAAACTCTAGCAGAAATTCACGGAGGTGAACTTTCCACCAGTATGCGTACGGGTACGCATACTTGCCCAGACATCAGCAACCGCCGGTATGCATACGGGTTCGCATACTTCGGGCTCCCGGTTTTGGACTTGCACACTAATGTGATTAACACACTATGTTTTTATCCAAACATGGTCACTTGATTCTAAACTCTTTATTTCAATCATTGAAACTTTCTTAGAGGATGACAATAGTCGTTTTCACATACTATTAGCATCAAAGCGATTTTCAATTTATTGAAATTATCATAATGAAACATTCCAAGCCTTCACCAAATTATGGTATCACACAAAGCATGTGGGATGTTACTCGACAATTTTCATATTCGGACTTTCGTCACGAATGTAAGATGAACTTGGTCGAAGGGAAATCTTGCCAACACATATTTCGAGAAATATATAAGCGAGTTAAACTCATCTCGAAATCTCAAATGTGTATAATAGAAAACTATATCGTAACACGAGTTATGTCTCAGTATATGAGATAGAGTAGAAATAGACTTTCCAAGTGATAGATGAGTTTCAGTCTCCACATACCTTTTGTTGATGAAGTTCCAAAATATCCCCTTAGTAGTTCTTCGTCTTCAAATGATGAAAGTCGTGAAGTCTAATGCTCAACTACACGATCTATGTCCTAGTCCGAGACATCTACAAATAGGCTAGAAATCAAGACTTATAGTTTTGATCACTAACATTGACAAACATGCTTGAGATAGCAACGCATGCGAGTTCGACCGAGAAATGCTCTAACATTATCCAATCATGAGAGTGCTTAAAGGAATTTCAAAAAAATAAAAATTATACAAGACTTGAGCACCCTTGATGCAATCCTCATATTCTTAAGTTAATAATGAGGATGCAAACATTACTACAATTACGTAGAAATGGAGTGAGCAGAATGCTCACTTCTTGTGTCACAGGATGACGTACCAAGGTTCATTATATAAACATACTTCTTACCTCGTCTGGCTCTGGCCCTTCGAGACTTCTTCTTGGCTTCTGCAATTCCCTGTTGGTTACTCAATCCCAAATTCATTTTTTGCATGTCGTTCTGAAGATTGGAAATTCTTTTATTGTTCTTCTTAAATTTCCAACACTTACTTTGAACATGATTCGCATTTCCACAAAACAGGCAATTCTGAGAGGAATTTTTGTTTTGGTGATCGTTTTCCTGTTTATCACAACATTCTAAATCCATATTTCCAGTACTGGATGGACCAAAGGAACTGTTTGTACTCACAATCTTGCTTTTGAACCCTATACCAGTTATGTTTCCAAAGGACTTTTGACCAAATAACACTGTTGAAATCTTGTCAGAGCTTCCAGATAACTTTTGCAAGTCACACTTAAGAGTATCAATCTTTTTCTCCTTTAGAGATAGGGTTCTGGTGAAAACATCATTAAGATTATCAATCTCAAGATTTTTCACCTAAAGTGATGATTCAAGTTTCTCGAACAAATTCTTCAGTTGAAGATTTTCTTGGTGAATTTCTTTATTATTATCCAAGAATTTCAAAATCTCAGTGCCAAATTCGCATTCTAAAGCAGAATTTGAGTTAATGGAAGTTTCTGTTGAGAGAGCAGAGTTTTCAGTGCAAACTTTAGAAGTATGCATGTTATTGACAAACTGACATGATTTTATTTCTTGTATTGAATCATCTGAAGCATCATAGAGAGAGCATCGTATCTCATATTTTTTGCTTCTCTTCACAATATCCTTGATCTTTTGTGTAATCAATGATCGGTTAATATCAACATGATTTGAAACACATTCATCAGCCTAAGACAATTTAGAAGACTCACTTGTATTGGTCACAGCATTGAATGCAGATGTTCTGACTGTGTTCTGATCATGGTCAAGTATTTTTAACCTTCCAACGAGTGATTTCCTGTAAAGTGTTTCAAGATTATTTCCCTCAACGATGACATGCTTCTTAGAATCGTATCTAGCAGGTAGTGATTTGAGAATTTTTATCACAATGTCCTTTTCAAGAATAATCTTACCCGACGCAAAAGATGCATTAACAATTTCAGAAACTTTGTGATTAAACTCATCAAATGAATTTTCATCATCCCTACGAAGGGTTTCCCAATCGGAATTTAGGTTTTGAAGCGTAGATTCTTTCTTAGAGGTAATCCCTTCAAATACGGTTTATAATATATCCAAATCATCTTTAGACCGAGTGCGCATAGTCACATGGTGCTGAAGATCTGGGGTAATGGCATGGATGATTGCATTCAATCCATCAAAATTTTCTTTGCAGCAAGAATCTCGACAATATCATATTGCAACAGTTACACCGTCTACTGTAACTAATGGAGGATTACATTCATTTACAACACAGACCCATAATTGAAAATCACGCGCTTGTATAAAGGCACGCATAACAATTTACCACCATAAGTAATTCGAGTCATCGAAGACTGGCGGTACGTTTATAGAGATAACACTTCTGTCCATAGGGTCAGATTGCTACAAACACATACTTATGAGGTCTTAGCGTATTTGACTGCTCTGATACCATTTGAAAAAGCGGGGGTATAACGACCACACCCAATAATTCGTTCAGAAATATGTATGGACAAAACTCCAATATTAATCTGAGAGCTCCAACTTAAAAGCGAGATTCAATCAGGAAAGATATCAAAGAAATTTATCCTTTTCTCAATACAATCAGTAAATCAACTGGATAGAAATCCGTGGGACTGATTGATATGAGAATAACAAAGACCCATTACCAAGTGTCAATCAAGTTATATCCAACAATCAAGGTCGGATTAAAAATGCGAATTAGTTTTTATAAAATAATAATATATAAATAAATATAATGCGTAAAAATAAATAACACAGACACTAGAAATTTTGTTAACGAGGAAACTGCAAATGTATAAAAACCCCGGGACCTAGTCCAGATTGAACACCACATTGTATAAAGCCGCTACAGACACTAGCCTACTGCAAATTAACTTCGGACTGGAATGTAGTTGAGCCTTAACTAAATGTCACACCGATTAAGGTACAATCGCGTTCCTTACGCCTCTAGAACCACGCCGAATTCTGCGCACTTGATTCCGTCCGCTGATCTCACCCACAACTAAGAGTTACTATGATCCAAAGTCGAAGACTTATAAACAAATCTGTCTCTCACAGATAAGTCTATTTTGTAATTGTTTTTGTTCTGTATTTTGATGCAAATTAGATCAAGGTGAATAGGAACCAAATAATAATCCATCTTATACTCCCGAAGAGCAACCTAGAAATATTAGTCACCTCACAACAACCCAATCGATTAACAGAAAAAGTTATTGCGGAATCACAAGAGTCTGAGACGAAGAATTGTTGTGATTACTTTTTATATCTTACCTATTGGAGATATATATCGAGTAAATATTAGAGAAGATAAAACTCAATACGATAGAACAAGTAAGATCAGAATACATAACTACATAGAAAATAGTTGGATCTGGCTTCACGAATCCCAAATGAAGTCTTCAAGTCGTTAACCTAATAATGTTTTTGGAAAAACCTAGGTTAAAAGAAAATCGACTCTAGTTTTCAACTAGGACACAGGAAAGTACCGGGATTAGTTTTTACAGTTGCTAGAGTTCTCCGTTATACAGTCTTTCAAATCAGGGCTGCTTAAAATCAAAGCTAAGATATCTTAGTAATAAAGCATTCAATATTCACCGTTAGATGAACTCCTGATTTAAGATTCAAGCTAAGTCTGCTTAGAAATTAAGCAATTAATCTCCACTATTAGATGGTCTTAGCTTGTTACACACAAATGAAATATACTTTCATTTAGATATAGGTAACCGTACCTAAGCGTGTAGATTGGGTTGGCTCAATAACCATTAACCGAAGTTAGCCATATGAACACTTTTGACTTAGCCGTATTCATCTAACACTTTTATATAAAATATGATGATCAATCAATCATGATAGATAATCAAATGAATCTACTTGTGTTTTCAAATAGAGTTGTTTAATTGTCCACTATCTCATAAAAATATTCATGAACAAGTTGAAAAGAAAAAGGTTTTATTCGTGATTGTACAAAGTACTTATACAAGAATCAATTCATGAACAGTAATCCACGGTTTACAAATTTTGAATTCCTTAAATCATAAATGTTTGGCTTCATGAGTATGAGAATCATACATTACCAAATTTAGAACTTAACCACTGTGTCCGCAGACTAGGTACGCGAACAACAGCTCCGGACCTTGGCCTGGACAAGCCGTTTGCAAACCCGATTCGAGAACAACCGTTCCGGACCCATCCCAGGTAAACTCGTTCATATACTAGGTACGCAAACAAGAGTTGAGGACCTTCTCAGGTAAAGTCGTTTGCATATTACGTACGCAAACAAGAGTTTCGTACCTGAATCATCACAATACAGTTCGCATACTGGGTATGCATACCGTGTTGTATCCAAATATAGTTAATAGTTCTAAACTCTCATTTCAATCATTGAAACATAAGGATACGGCAATGGTAATCTTACACATACCATTTGCTTCAAGTAATTTTAAGTGATCGAATGATCAATACGAAACTTCCCAATCTAACATCAAATGACTGTCTCACACAAATCATATAAGATATTCAAGGTAATTTTCACATGATCATTTTTTGACTTAATATTTAGTTTCCAACTAAACTCGTCAAGAATATGATGAACATAGCTAAAGCAAAAAGCTTTTAACACGTATTTTTAGAAACAAATAAGCGAGATAAAATCGGATCGAAATATCAAATGCGTATAATGTAAAAGTCTATTTAGCTACATGACTTAGTCTCATTAGAAGATAAAATAGAATAGATTTATGAGTGATAGATAAGTTTTAGTCTTCACATAACTTTTGTTGATGAAGTTCCTCGAAGCTCCTCAGTAGATGTTCTTCTTCAATTGGTGAATGTCGTGAAATCTAAAGCTCAACTAATCATTCTATCCTAATCCGAGTCATAGCTATAAGTAGACTATAAATCAAGCATATAGTTTTGAAAAACTAAACTTGACAAACAAGCTTGAGATTGCGATTTCCACCGAGTAGTGCTCTGACACTATGTTATCCTTCTCATTCCATATATATGCTCCCTTGGGCTTGGTCCCTAGTCCGCAAGTCCCCTTGTTAGCTATTGGGTCTATCCCTTCTATAGGGACCCCTAGACGTGCTAAAGGGTATCCATTTTCATGTATCAAGGGTCACAAACTCAACATATCTTTTCAAAAGGTTATTGGAGTAGTTACCAAACAACTTTGTTCCTTTACTGTTTGGAATTTGATCAAAAGGATTTGAGTGCTTAAGACTTTACATCGGTATAGCAATTCAAGATAGTGATCTTCTGTTTTGAGATTCACGTGCGTTGGCCAGATGGTTGTAGGCGCAGGGATACTGAGGGAACTAAGTAAGTAGGGATAGATTAGTTTGTATCAACTATACGAAGTTGGTTCTGTTCTTTGTATAACGGCTTAATTCTGAGAGTATTCAGAACTGGACTAAGCCCCGAGGTTTTTCTGTATTTGTGGTTTTCCTGTTAACAAAATCTTGGTGTGTGATTTACTTTTACATTCCGCAATTATAATTAAAAGTAAATACACTCATACGTCGATTCTATAGTAAATCGGTTTTGAACAGTAACTATTATCAAGTGAATATCTTGGAGTTGTATTGTCTCGACTTAGTCTATAAACGATCACTCTAGATATAAGACTTATAGGTTGAAATGGAAAATATTGTGGTGTACTTGGGTACCCTCGTCATTTCAAGGTTCCTCAACCTATGATTCGATAAGAGAACCAAAACAGAGGAAACTGAATCGAGTAAGACTCATCACTGTCAATTATCAAACACTTACAGATAATTCCTCTGCAAAGCAGTTCAACACAACACTTCATCAGTCGATCGATCATTCTCCATTGATCTCCACACATTCTCAGCTTCCCTCCATACAAACCGACCCTTCTACTCTACTAGTGACCGGATTGAATATGGAACGACCATTGTCTTGGTTTAGGCCATAGTCCCACAGATTAGTCTTTCGAACTCAAAGTACTCCAATACAATACATTTATTTAATTGTTCGGACGATTTGTTTCATCGAGCACTTGCCTCATCCACCACATTTTCCACCAGAAAACTAGCGAGTAGTTTTTTCCCAATAATGGAAGGGATTGCGTAAATATAAATAGTGAGCAACTATGGGATCGTACCAATATCAAATGAACAATAAAAATAATGGGAAAAAATAACAAAGAAAACATAAAACAACATCAAGAAGAATGGATTATTATAAACGAAAGAGCTTGGAGTGCAAAGGAAATAAAGTGTTCGTTGATATGGTCACAAATTGCAAAAAAGAGCACTGTTATGAAATTATTTGGGCGTTTTGGTGACTAAATTCGTTAAACCTGGTGGATTTTTTTTAATAGGAAAGGAAGTTGCATTCAATCAAATAACTGAAAGTTACAAATTGTTCTTATCCCGATGGATTAGAGTCTAAATATAGTCAGGCTCATTATTAACCCAATTAAAGCAAACTAAATGAGATCTTGCAAATTTAGCAACAGAGTCTGCCAAGTGATTAGCATCTATGTGAACATAAGTGCAGACCCAAAATTCAAAAGAATTTAAAATACTCAGAGTATCTTGGACTAGATTATGAGTTGTCATTTTATTGATACTATGTTTTAAACCTGGTGGATTAATATGGCCGGTCCAAACAGTGGCGCACAATCATTGCTTATTACTGAAATTGTAGCCTAGCAGATGGAGTTGCACAATCCGACGATGTAGCGCCAACATGGCTGAGACAAGAAAGGCTACTTAACACATGCAACAACTATTCGATAGTGTTGCATATCCTTATTCAGAGTTGGCCCGGCTCAAGGAAGGAGTAAAGGATGAGTTTCAAGTCATGGGATGACTTTGGCCAAGGCTTGGACAATGCATATGCAGCAATGGCGGGGTCAAACGCGTCATTGATGATTACTGCTCTCCAAAAGAGATGCAAGTGATGCATATTAAGCATGAAGTTGAACTAAGCAAGTCAAGACTCAGTTGGCATGATATTTGGGTGTTGGCATCCAAATAATCTAAATGCATGATCAGAATGAATGAAGCACAACCATTGCCAGATACTTGGCAGAAGTGCAAGTTGAATGAAGCGCAACCGTTGTCGGATACTTGGCATAGGCCAAAGTTGAGTGCTGCACAATCATTGCCCAATTTTGGCAGGGCCAAGTTACAAAGCACAATGATTGGCGGATTTGAGTTCAAGCTGTCAGTTGCGAGTGTGTGTGCATCATACGCATGCAAAAGTGAAAGAGCAAGTTAGAGACGGTTATAAAGTGGCTTTATAACCAATTTTGGCATAGATTAACCGTTTCAGACAAGTGTGGCGCCATTCTACACGCCAGCACTAAAGTTAGCAGTTAAAAAGCGAACTGTAGTGGTGCCTACAGACAGATGGTTGTTCATAGGGTGTGTGACAGAGTTGCATACGGATTGGCCATGGTTCTTGGCATTATAAATATCCATAGAACCCTTGAAGATGGGAGTTGTTCAATTGTTCAAGTAGTGTTAAGGAACCACTTTGCAGTAGAGAGTGTATTTGTGTTAGGTTTAGAGAATAAGCTTATAAGTCCATTGGTTGGAAGAATATTGTATCTTTCCCTTATAAGATAATAAAAGTGAGTTTGTTGGCTTACATGTTTGCCTTAGTATCCTGTTGATTCGATAATACTCCCTAAATTATGTGAAGCATACACATGGCATTAACCCTTTTATAGTATGGGATACATTGCTAGTAAAGAGAAAATTTAAGTAAGTCTTTCATTGCATACTCAAGGTAGAGTTGGTTGTTTGCATAGGTGCAAACTTATAAGGCTGATAAGAAATCACTGAACCACTGTATTGTCGGATTACAGTTGTGCAAAGAAAAAAAATTTATCAGGGACATTTGTAGGTGTGACAATTAACTACTATGTTCTATTCGAGTAAGGGGTAAACTATTAATGTGTTAAGGCTTTTATAAAAGGATTAGCCACTCTTCGATTCTGCCACTGTACGTTTTAATTTATAATTATTCACTTCTAAGCTATGTGCCAATATATCTGAAAGAAAAATAAAAATAAAATAAAATTTGGTTTTGGCGATGTATGGAAGAATTGGATTAATTGGTGTTTATCTACAACAAGATTTTCAATGGCTGTGAATGGTTCTGATTCTTCATTATTTAGAAGTCAAAAGGGTGTTAAGCAGGGAGACTCATTATCTCCATTTATATTTATAATGGTGGTGGAGATGCTTTCTATAATGATAAAAAAAATTGCTAATATAAATCTTATTTCAGGTTTTAAGCCTGCTGCGTGCTATTCATCATCTACAATTTGCAGATGATTTAATTGTTTTCTTGGATGACAAGGTGGAGGAAGTTCAAAACTTGAAGAGCATACTTTTGAGTTTTGAGATGGTTTCTGGGATGAAGGTTAATTTCAAGAAGAGTGCAACTGTGGCAGTTGGTAATGCTGTAAATATTGAGCCTATTGCTTTGGTTTTTGGGTGTCATATTGTTACTTTTCCTATGAAGTATCTAGGAATCCCATTGGGGAGTACACAATTATTGGGAGTATGGGATGTTATTATTCAAAGGTTTCAACAGAAACTAAGTGCCCGACAAAGAAGATATCTCTCAAAAGGTGGAAGACTGATGTTGATAAAGAATGTATTATGCAGCCTGCCTATATATTATCTTTCACTGTTTCAAATTCCTGCTTCAGTTCAAAAACATTTAGATAAGATTATGAAGCATTTTTTATGGGGTTCTTCAAAGAAGAAATCAAGGAAGAGCTGGGTGGCTTGGAAAACAGTGCATTTTCCAAAAGAGAGAGGGGGAGTAGGTATCAAAAAGTTGAGAATCATGAATAAAGCTTTGCATGCTAAGTGGATATGGAGGTATGGTAATGAAGAGGAAACATTATGGAGAAAAGTGGTGCATCAAAAATTTGGTGTTAACAAAAAAGCTTTTTTGCCAAATCAAACTCAAAATGCTGTTGGTAAAAGCTTGTGGTCTGGTATCTTAAAAAGCACTAATGTTGTGGAGTCAAATTCTACAATTCACGTGAATAGTGGGGACGGGTGCTTATTCTAGAAGGAAAATTGGGTTAATGGCCAATCTTTAAAGTCTTTGTTTCCAACTCTTTATAAAATCTGCTGAAAGAAGGATGCTACAATACAATATTTGCTTGTAATTTCTAGTACAAATACCTGGAACTTGGCTTTTTGAAGGAACTTGAAGGATTCAGAAGTGGAGGATGTGGCTCATCTGTTGAATCTGTTGCCAACTATTAATATTAACAGTGGTCAAGATCAGAGAGTATGGCAGGCAGGTAATCATGGTCTCTCTGTGGCTGAGTTTTATAAAGCTCTGGAAGATGAGGATTTGATTATGTTCCCTTATAAATCTGTGTGGAATCCAAGAATACCACAGAAGGTAATTTTCTTCATATGGACTTTGTGTTATAATGCAGGTCCTACATTGGACACATACAAGAATTCTTTTGTGGTGAATGGTTGTCTTTTGTGCAAAAAGGCAGCTGAATCCAATCAGTACATTTTTTTTGCATTGTGAAACAACAAGATCAGTGTGGCATTACTTCTTAAAGTATTACAAGTTGCAATGGGTGTTTCAAGATTGTGTGAGGAATGCTATTTGGGAATGGAGAAGGAAGAAGGTGGAGTTTTGACCATTAGGAGAAGAATTTGGGACTTGTATCCTTCTGCAATTTAGTGGGCAGTATGGATTGAAAGAAATGATAGAGTTTTTAATGGCAGATACAAACCTTTAGACTCAATCATTGATAGTGTGAAGGTTTTCATTTTCAACTGGTGTGTGAGAACTGATATTTTTCAGGATTTCTCTTTAAACTCAGTTTTGCAAAATTGGGAGTAGATTTCTTGTATTTTAGTTTTCTGCTTTACGGGAGTTTCTTAAGCTATCTTTTTGTAACTTTTCTTGTGGTTTCTACTCCTTGTTGGTGTTAACTGTTTTTCAATACGAGTAAAATAAAATAATGATTGCATATTGGGTTGAAATGGAGTGATTTTAGTTTATGCATATATTGTCCTGTAAATGCTTAAATTGCATAAACAAAAAATCCATGTTAATTCTGCTTTTTAGGTCACGAGAGAGGCTATAGCATACCACCTGCATTATTTCTGTTCTTTCTCCGTTATCGCATAATTGCATATTGGGTTGTTTCACGCAAATGCATAGACAAGTCAAATTTGGTTCTTGCCGAGTCTTATAGTATCTAATTATGGGCCTAATGTGATGTGCCATTCACCTGGGATCTCATATGGCAGCAAACGTTGGCCGAGTAAGGTCCACACCAGCACGCTGAAAATGACCTGGCGCCTATCAGTTGCAACATAAAACTCCTCCTATTTTATGGGAATGTATGTAATACTAGTAGATGTCTAAATACAGAGAGCTTGCAACTCTAAACTCCTGTGTTAATGGCCTCTTCAAAATAACACTTTGCTAAATAGCAAATTAAAAAATAATAATAATAATTAACTATGAATCTGTAGAAGACGAAAAGTAAACCCGTTCCAATTCCTTTAACGATTGAACTACAACAGAAGAAGGAAAAAAGAAGAAAAAAAAATTATCACTGGGTTTGATGATGTGGGTTTTCTAGGGCTCGTCTAATTACATCACTTTGATCTTCGTTTTCCTTAGGTTTTTCACCTAATGATCTAGGTACAGCTAAATAAGTAGGTTTAACATCACCAGCCATGATCAGACCGATCTGCCCTTCGTACACTACTTTAACGCTTTCTTCTTCCGCTGATTTATCACCACCACCACCACCACCACGATGTGTGGATCCTTCACAGTTATTATCATTACATAAAAACATAGATAATTTCCAAGTAGAAGAAGCGAGGATCAAAAGAGCGATCGCAATTAAACAAAACATAGCTGCTAATCCTCCAAACAGAAATGGTATTGGTGATGAATGCAATCTTGGAGATTGGATTGGTGATGTTGCTAGTGTTGCTGTTGATAAAAAAGAAATGGTGCCACCATTCCTCATTTTCCAGGGTTTCTCTGATTCTTTCCGCTATCGGGTGAATGGAGGAAATGGGTTTGCAGAGAATGAATTTATATGGCCAGGGCAGTCACTTGGGATGGGATATGATTTGGTGTTAAACATCACTCGTTTTGGTTTTACGGTACCTCCTGCTGCTGCTGATGATGATAAAAGGAATGCCAGTTTTCTGAATCACTCTAGAAGCTGACTAGATTGATAATAAATTTCTAATAACAAAACTAGTGACAAAACACCTAGGTGACCAACTTTGTGGTACAAAAAATCCAGCCATATTATTTTTAATAAATTAAAACAATTCCATAAAAAAGTGGCACAAAAACTCCGGATCAAATAATAATGAGCAAATTTAGTTTTGTCTACTTTAAAAAAACCCAAACATACCCTTTTAGCTTTTCTTCTTCTTCTTTTTTCTTCTTCTTTCGTCTCCTTCTCCCCACCACCATCACTACCAGCGGCAATAACAGATCTCTACACCAGCAGAAATTTTATGCTCCCCCGACCACACTACTGCGCCTCCGTATCTCACCACTACCACCACCCTCCTCCGCCTCCTTCAATTCCTTAACCATCAACACCATTAGCACCACCACCCCCAACCTTAATTAAAACCCTAACTGTAGTTTCATTTTCAAATTCAGAAGAAAACACAGGTGGATCTGGTGATGTTTTGACATTTCTGTAAGATTAGATGAATAAATTGTTGAAATTAGGGTTGCGATTGTAACTTCAATTGAAGAACAAGAAGAACAGGGATGGGTTGGTGACGAATTGATGATTGAGATCGATTTTCAAGGAAGAGATGACAGACTGGTGATGTCAAATTTGATAACCTAATTTGTCTCATCGACGATAGCGGTAAGAAATCACAAATTTCTTGTAATTTTTTGTTAAATTTTCGTCAAATTTGTTGGTGGAATTAGTCTGTGAGGGATCTAATTTGATGATCTTTTTTTGGTCGAAGACTTTATCATTTTTGAACTAATTTTTTGAAGTTTGACAAGGATCTGTATATTATTGAATGTGTACATGGATCTGTACTGAAATTTTTCTGAATCAAATTTGGTTGGTTACATTTAAGCCAAGGATTAGATGTGGATACAGAGGAGAATGAAAATTTTAAGGTGGAAGCATTTATTTGAAATGGTAGATAACATTATAATCAAGGAACCAAATGTGAAATTGAAATGGAAATGCTAATTTCACAAAACTAGGATGAGTCTTTTGGTTGTTGTTTGATGGTGGTAGTGATTGGTTGAGATGATTTTGCGGTGGATTGAGTTGTCGATCGATAAGAAGAGATGTTGAACTGAAATGGGTTTTGTGGTGTTGGGTTTTAATAGATTTGATTGTTTGTTTTGTTCCTAGGTTATGACTGAGATGGATTTGTTGATGGCAGTGGTGACTGTAAGCTAAACTGAACTGCAGGTGATGGATTAGGATGCATATGGAACTGGGTAATAAGTTTGTTCATAATCATGGCGGCAGTGGCGGCGGAGGTGGTGGTGAGATAGAAAATATGAAATTGGTGGTAAGACATAAAGATCTTGCTCAAATTGTTGCTTGTATCAAATAGTATCTTGAGAAAGTTGTTGTTGCTGGTGAGCCTGTCTCTAATCTGCTTGAAATTAGTCTTGCCCATCTAAATGAAAAGTTTGTGGTTTTTTTTGAATGAAAATTAAGTTTATTTAGGTTTAGGATTGATTGGGGTTTCACATTTTGACTGACCAGAAACTGTCTTTTGACAAATTTGAGTTCAAACTAGATATCAAAACCTCCTTTGGATATTTAGTATCGATTGGATACCGGCACGCTTGTGGAACAAGGTCCGAAGAGTCACTTTTCCACATTGGAGCAACTCTTGGCATGGGAGAAGAAGTTATACCAGGAAGTTAAGGTATGCAGAATTGTACTGCTTGTTTGTGACACAAAATTGAGAACCACTAGACTAGGATATTGAACATTGAATTCATTATAAATTGGAAATTTGACCTTTGATAATTCAGATTTTAATTTGCGTGTGAAGCCATTAGGTGTCTTGTTGAGTTTCAGTGTAACGTGGAGCATTAGTCTTAGTCTTAGTGATTGCTTATATGTGTTATATGTTGCTTGATTTTTAGGATCTTGAAGGGGAAAATATTGAGCATGAGAAGAAGTTATCAACATTGCAATCTTTGGAATATAGGGGAATTGGAGAAGCTAAATTGGACAAGACAAAAAGCATCTGTAAAGAAGCTGCAGTCAATGATTTTGGTAACATCACAGCTGTGTCCACTACTTCATATGTTATCATCCAAGTTAGGGACACTGAGCTTATTCAACTAGTTGAATATGCCACGGGTAACTCAATTCTCCTTGTTCAATTTTTTCTTTAATCTACATGTTTCCAGTGTCAGGAAGTTGCTTGTGTCTTAATTGTTTAGTGTTTGTAGCCTATCCAACCTTGAAATTAAATAAATCTCATGCTTAAGAATTTCATTTGTCACAATATGCATGACTTTCGCCCGATTATACTCTCCTAGGTGTCCTGATATCTTTGTTCTTGTTTGGTTATCAACTCTGTATATGTTGACCTACGTTCGTAGCTAGTAAAATGCGATGTAATCAACAATGGATGTTTGATTTGTATTGATAGTCACAAAACTCACATCAGAGACTTCGCACTTGTCTACAACTTGTTCATTAACCATGTGCTAAGTAATAAGAAATTACTTGTTTATGCCATAAAATTATGAAATGCAGGTTCATGTACATGTGGAGGTCAATGAATCAATAACATGCAGGTTCATGTACATGTGCAGTTGAATTATGACGAAACCAATTATGGTTTCATCTTATTTATGATGAAACCAATTATGGTTTCATCGTATTTATGATAAAACCAAAATTGGTTCCATCTATCAATGAACATGTATAATACCTCTTATAATTTTTCTTACAGTTGAATTCTCATGAAACCAATTATGGTTTCATCTTATTTATGATGAAACCAAAAACGGTTTCATCGTATTTATGATGAAACCAAAATTGGTTTCCTCGTATTTTTGGGAGGTGGTGGTGGTGTGCGGTCGTGGTGCTGGTTTTGGTCGGCGGTGGTCGACAGTGGTGGTGCTGACTGGTAGGGTGGCTGGTATTGGTGGTGCAATTACGTAGTATCGGTGGTGGTGGTGGTGGTGGTGGTCGGAGGTGGTGGCGGTGGTGGTAGACAATGGTGGTGCTGGATGGTAGGGTGGCTGACAGTGGTGGTGCAATCGCGCAGTATCGGTGGCGGCGGCGGGGCGGTGGTGGTCGGTGGCGGCGGCGGTGGCGAAGGTGGCGTTGGCGGTGGTCGGAGGTGGTGGCGGTGGTTATCGGTGGCGGCGGCGGTCGGTGGTGGAAAGTGGCGGTGCTTATTGGTGGTTGTTTATTTCTTGTTGGGGGTGACAATATAATAAGAATTAAAGTGGGGTTGATTTTTGTTTTTGTTGGGGTGATTTAAACTAGAAGGGTAATATAGATAGTTTATATTAAATGGAGTTTTTGTGAACAATTTGTTTTGTTGGAGTTTTTGTATATGGATAGTGACACCTTTGGGGTTATAACTCGCGTACCGTTCTAATAACTCATGAATATTCACACCTATTAAAACCTCTAATGAAGATTCAGACCACAGTCACCTTTAGATTTGGTTTCATTTTCAAAAACTTCACATATTATTGTTGTTTTCCACCGCCCCAGTACTCTCCCATCATCACCATGAACATTTAAAGCTCCCCCCTTTGATGTTCTAGAGTTAAAATTAATGCCACTAACCCCCCTACTATTGTAGACTTCTCTTTGCACAGATACATTTTGCATTTGTTTTTCATTCAAGACAGATTCTTTGTAAGAGAGATTAGGCCAAGAGCTTTTATGATGTATGTTATGTGATGTTTGATTCAATGAGGCTGCCTTCTCCCTCTTCTGACTCAGTTCTAGAGAAGCTTTAAAGCTCTTCCACCCGTGTCCTTCCTTTCCTTCAGGTACAATCAAATGATGTGGTCTATCATTATGATTCCCTGTGTACCAGTCAATAGCAAGGAAGTTACCATGAGAATTTTGGCAATAGATTACATGGAAAAGATCTTTACCAAATGGCTTTCTCCAGAAAAACTTTTTTGTTGGATTTCTGATCCCAGATAATGCTTCCCACAAAATATTAATAAACCATGACACCCCTGTTTTAGTAGCCCAGCAACATACAGAGAAACCCTTTGATCTTTCGATTATTTGTGTTATTGGATTATTATTATCCCAGTGGGTTAAGATCTCATAAGATTTATTCTCTATATCCACAAACCTTCTTTCGATTTGCGACTCTTTTTTTCGGTGATCCATATGATCGGAATTAGAAAAAAAAAGATACAATTCAGGAGAGAGAAGGAGTCGTACATTTTCTCTCTCTCCACTATAGAAAGGTGACTGTGGTCTGAATCTTTGTATGTTTCCACTCCCTTTATATCAAAACGGCATGGTAACCTTTGAAATTAAAACGGCATAGTACGCAACCAAATTACTATGTCGGTACAAAAGTTATTTTTTACCTATCACAGAATATTCAACGGAATGTCCTACCAGCATGGTTGAATTATAAGGTTACCATGCCGGTACTGCATGAAAAACATACAGGAAGCAGTGTCTTCCGAAGCTAAATACCTGCATGTAAATTTATCTATAGTTCCAAGCCGGAACTTTGTAGCGGCGTGGAACCATAGATAAAAAGAATGCCGGAACACATGCCGGCGCAGTTAAAATTTAACGTACCATGCCGGTACCTACAAAAAAACATACAGGAAGGAGTGTTTTCCAAAGCCAAATACCGGCATGGTATAGTAAGTATGTGCCACGCCGGAACCGCCTACCGGCGAAGTCACTTAGATTACGAGCATGCCGGAACCATTATTTCCGGCATTGCTTTTAAATATATTGAGAATGTCGGAAGCATCTCAAAATTGGTCTTCAGTTTCGGTGTAGTTAAACTATGCCGGGACTGTGATCGAGCATGTCGAAAGTGCATACCGGCATAGTATTAAATTTATCTTTTTTGTAACTAATACATTTTCTTTTAGTTCGATCCTTAGGTTGTGACATATATTGATCCAACAAATGCAAACCCGCTCGGTCAGGATACGTCAGAATACTATAAAATGCTTCCGGTACGTTACCAAAGATTTCTTTTCACCTAGTATCTTGAATATTACCAATGGATTGCTTGTAATGAACCTTATAATCTCCCATTGTTGTCCTTATGTAGGAATAAAAGATCCAAAGGAAGCAATTGCTTGGGCTAAAAAGACTGCTCTTAAGAACATGTGTGTGTTGGTGAGGAATACCCAAGATAACATTTCACTAGAAATCTAAACATGTTCAACATAAACCAAACAACTGGATTGTGCTTAAATGTTCTTAATCCAGGTATCATAAACCAAAAGCAAACCAAACAACTAAAGAATTAACCATGAGGTACAAACGAAAACAAGTTCGGAATTGTTCAAGACGTGACAACCACCATCCAAATAAAGGAACACAACTAAAGAGTTAATCACTTGGTCTTTTGCTTCTTTTGGACCGGTTTCTTCCTAGTTTCCCCGAAGAAATCTTTTGCACTAGGGTCGGTTTCTTCAATTCTATCAAGCTTTTCCTCGACTTCCTTAATTTCTTCAAGGGATAACACCTCTCCTTCTTGGTACTTGCAACCTAACATCTTCTTCAACTTGCCAAGCGGACGCCGCTAGTTTCATACATCAAACACATAATTAGTATATATATGTTAATATAAGATTATGTGTATATTAAACGACTAAGCAATTAACAATACTTACTAACAATCCAACAATCTTACTAAGTTGGGCCATCGTAGATGGTGCCACTGCAGGAGTCGGAACGGGAGGGTTTATATAGTGAAATATGTCTTTTTCATTTAGCTTTCTTATTCTTAAATATCCCACAGGCAATAGAGTAGCTTTTTTAGAACGTTTATCTAGTCCGAGCAAATCCTGAAATAGATAACACGTAAACCTTTCATTCAGTTGCACAGTCAAATCGTATGGAACACAAAACAACCAAAAATAATATGAAGAAATGGCTTATGCAAGTGTTTGAAGGAAATTTTGAGGGATCAATGTTGGCAACATCCCTTGAGTTTAGACCAAGTTGTGTTATAACCGCTGCAGCATGGGTAACTTTTTTTTCTTGGGTAAGTGTAAGAGTTTCAGAAATCAATATTTTTTTTTTTAATTACAGAGCCAATGTCCCCAAACCAATAAGTTAAAAGTGGCGATTCACCGGGTAATAAACAGAATTTCCAACTATTTAAATAAGTTAAGAGCTGAAAACAAATTACTTGAGGAGAGGTCCTAGAAAAAATTAAGTTAAGAGAAGATTGAAGACAGATTAGAATAAGAAGTGCACAAATTGTATGATCAAAAATCTTGTTAGAAAAGGCTAGCTTCGACATAAATCAAAACTCATCCCACCAAACCTCCTCACACTATCAACTTTGAAGAGGCAAGGCTTGTCAAATGGCTGGCTCAATAGCATTATTCAACTTACAAAGAAGCCAACTTCATACATATGTTGACAGTAACTACCAGTAGCAGACCCTCTAAATTTTGGTGATATCAGGTTTATATGACACAGAGGACACCAAATATGCTAATGGGTTAAAGTCACTTAACCAAAAGAACAATAAAGCTTCTGAAGCGAGTGCTGTCAGTAGTTGATCACACCGGTGTTTGCAGATTACTTACTTGTTGCTCAACATTCATGATCCAGGTATCAACTTGCTTTAATAATTCTTCCTGGGTCTTTATCTTCTTTAACGGCAAGTAAGGCCGTCTTTCTTCTTCTCAAGAATCAATTCTCTAGCTGCTTTAATCTCAGCTTTGATAACAGGCACAGCATCAAGCTGAAGAAACACTGAAACAACATAGAACAGAAAAATGGAAGAAGTCACACACAAAGATATCATTGGTGTTTTCATATCCTACTTCTCACACAAGAATCCCTCACAAGACTGTTTTATAACTAAAAAAGATGGGAACCAATAAACTGTCCAGGAGCCCAGAAGCCTTCTTCCAGGTTACGGTTTACAATTTAAACAACCCATGAGAAACTCCAACTACAAGCATGATTTTCAAACAATGTACTCCGGAAGAAAAAGAAAAACAGTAATAAACATCATATTTTTATTCACGAGTACTCATGGATAGTAGATAATCCATCTATCAGTACTCATTGAACCAACAGAGAATAATATGTCAGTTTCTTAATATAGTGACATTCAAATTACTAATTCTATATCCTCACCTACATTCAAAGAAACTCCGGTGAATGTCCAACAACAAAATGGTATCATTCGCAAGTTACCAATTGATCCCATGTTAATGATGCTATTCTTGTTAATGCCTTGATTGAAGACCCAAAATTGAACTTTATGTTGTTCTTTATACAAGGAACATCAAAATATAATCCTCCTCCAACTTCACATGTTATACAAACACGTTTAACACTACCCCATGGTCTCAGACAATTTAAACAGGCTCTATTCGTGGATATAATGTTACAACAAATAAAGTTACAATTAGTAATAATCAATGAGTAGGAATAATGAATAATAAATAAAGTGTACTTAAAAAAACCATCAAATGTCAAAGAAGAGTAATCGAATAGATTACCTTGAAGTCGTCTGTGGTGAAATAGTGACACATGTGAGCCCAATCAAGTTCGTTCTCGCAATATCGGGGAGGGTGTTCAAAGCCTCCCAGTGACTGCCCCATTTTTGTACTCCAGATGAATCTTCTGCCTGTGTGCTATATAGGCAATCCTCGTCACTTTCTTGATTGCTGTCACGACAATGTCTCAAGTTAATCATACTTTTATGCTCTTTGGAAAGTTCAAAGCTTATTAATTTAGAACTTCAAGTAATTTGTTGATATTTATCAAGAAAACATCAATACTGACAGTGTTCCTAAGAATCCAATGTGAATATTTGGTGTAACAAAAAATACTTGTCTCTTACCAACTAGGTGTATAAGATGTCTCCCATTAATAATACTCCCTTTTCACTTTTGCATAGATGAAAGACTTCTAATATTTCTAATTTATTTCTTAAATCTGCATATCGGAAGAGAAAAGGATAACTAGAATTCCTCACAAGACTGTTTTATAACTAGAAAAGATGGGAACCAATAAAATAGAAACACAGAAGCCTAGTTCCAGGTTACGGTTTACAATTTAAACAACCCCTGAGAAACTCCAACTACTAGCATGATTTTCAAACAATGTACTCCGGAAGAAAGAAAACAGAAACACACATCATATTGTTATTCATGAACCACAGAGTGCAACATGGAACTATGCCTGACCCATAGTAGACAATCCATCTATTAATTCAAAGAAAGTCCAAACATTTTGAACCAACAGAGATTTATATGTCAGTTTCACAATATAGTTATATTAAAATGATTAACTCGTTCAATTTGACCTATATCCTCATCTAAATTTAAAGAAATTCCAGTGAGTGTCTAACAACAAAATGGTATCATTCAATAGTTACAAATTGATCCCATGTTAATTTGTTGATGTCTTGATTGAAGTCCTAAAATTGAACTTCGTGTTATTCTTAATACAAGGGACATCCAAATACCCCCTCCAACTTCACATGTAATACGAACACACTTAACACTACCCCATGGTCTCAGACAGTTTAAACAGGCTCTATTCATGGATATAAAATTTCAACAGGCTGTTTTCATGGTTAGCACTTAACAATAAGATGGAGTAGGCAGTTTCATATATGCAAGTTAATGTGAATTGTGAAAGAAAGAAGTCGCATAAGTTCTTGCAGACCTGCAGCCGTAAAACACGGTGTAGAACTATCCAATGCCAAATAGCATATGGTATTCCCATTCTTGACAAGGTTTTGTAATGTTTTACACAGACAAATATGAGAAATACTTCAACCATGAACAGACAAATCAAAAACCAAATAACTTCCAAGTTGCAGGAATGAAAAATGACAGTAAACACCAACATATGTGTGTACGTACTGTTTCAGCCTTGCATCGAGGTTAGTTTCTCCTACCCATTGTGTGCTTGGCATTTCGGTGGCTTCTCTTGATATTGCTACCGGAAAGTACCTTACGAATACACAAGTCAAAATTAGTTAGACATAGTTAGACATGAATGTAAGGAATAAAATAACCGGGTGAACATAACAGGGTTATGAATTTACCTGATGCTCTTCAGTAATCCAAAATTTCACAGGATCCTCCCACTCCATGTCGGGTAACGCATTGGATTTATCTGCAAGACACTTCTCATTCGTATCTTGGGGTTTATATAGTGAAATATGTCTTTTTCATTTAGCTTTCTTATTCTTAAATATCCCACAGGCAATAGAGTAGCTTTTTTAGAACGTTTATCTAGTCCGAGCAAATCCTGAAATAGATAACACGTAAACTTTTTATTCAGTTGCACAGTCAAATCATATGGAACACAAAACAACCAAAAATAATATGAAGAAATGGCTATTCTTCGTTGTTTGTAAATTCTTCCTCAGTTTTACAAGGAGAAGAATCCGAAAAATCCTAAAGGATAGCTAGAAAAGAAAAATGCATATTTCTTAAGATTTTGTTTGCGGGACTTTTTCTAAGTCGAACGACGAAATGAAATCTGAAGCCAGTGCTCAGGTGACCAAATACAGAGAAGTAATGACTGATGTGAAGCCGTACTATGGAAGTCTTGTATTCCTCGAGGCCTCCGTTGCCAAAACTTCAACAAGTAAATGGATCAAAGCTCGTGCAATTTCCAATGGGTATGTGTTAGCCATGGCTACCCGCTAGGCCGCTACTGTATATGACAATGGAGTGTTGACCTTGCTCCCTATTTTCTTGATCTTCCATCCAGTATAAAACAATAAATTTAAAAGGTGAGGGAGTCTCAGGGGGTCTAAGCAAACTCCAATACTCGCAGGAAGTGAATGGACATACTAATACCGGTCATTAAATCTATACTAAGCAAATAGATGCATATAGAAATTCAAATAGTCATGTCCAACACGCTTGCCCATCCACTTGTAGCCAGACAGTAGCAAAATTACTTTTAAGAAGTCTGATAGATGCCATTGCCAGGTAGCTTTCTACATAAATGACTTGTAGTTGTATACTTGTATGGCTAAATTGAAGCAGCTTGTTCAAAGCTTTGTTACAGGACTTTATAAAATAAGCATTATCAGAGACTATTGTGAGGTTGCAGCTCTTATAACTACAAATAACAAATTGAACTCAATTGTGGCGTACATATGACCCTGTCATCCATTTCTTATCACACTACAACTCAAGAAATCAAAACAACCGTTTCCATCACCCTTTTTATTGTTAAGAAAAGCAAATAAATAATCAGTATAAATCTCCTCGCTTAGTTTCAATTTTACATGTATTTCAAAGTTGTTCACATGCATAATAACCAAGCAGAATAGTATATCATTATTTTGCTGCATAAGAACTGATTCTCATTTCTTTTAAAGTTCTAGTTTTACGAGGGCTAGACTATGAACAGAAGGGTACGAATTAAACTTACGTTTTAGCTGATGCATCTGCTCAAGTACTGGAAGCTCTCTAGAATATTTTGTCCCCCCATAAAACCGAAACAAGTACAGCATCAAAACAACACAGGATATATACTTATGTGATTGGGGTCAAGCACAAACAAGGCCCTCGGGGTGGTAGAAAAAGAGCTTGTCAAGGTGCACAAACAGGAGGAAAAGTATCATCAAAACCACATTTCCGATTCCGCTCATACCGAACATCAAAATCAGCACATAAAGTCGTAAACAATTTTGCCCTTTCTTCCTTCCTTCTATTCTTCTTGCCCTTCTTCTTCTGCATTATCCGAGTCAACAACCAAAACAACTTTGATTTATGACTAATTTTTCGTGCAACACCTTCCATATCATTTACAAAGAATGTTTCTTGATCTATCTGCTCATTTCATAAACTGCATTTTTCATTTCAGAAAGGGAAGCTTGCTTTTTGTTTTTATACATAGGGTTAGGGTTGGGGTTTACTGTTGTTCTGTATTTACTATCTACCTAGCGGATAAGGGCACTCACTATTTGATAAGGTGGATATGAAATGATGCGAAAGTTGCCCAGTTTTGAAAAGTTGGACCTATATCTCAAAATGAGTCTGAGAAATCCATAAGAGTAATTAAACAAAATTTTGAACTATTTTCTGACTTTTTGACACCCATTATTCCTGGTAACTCATTATTGCCAGTTTAGCTCATTAGCAACTGTAAATCTGTAATTTCACAGTAGACAAAATCTGACTGAAAATGAGTGACAAGCCAACAATATACCACCAGTTGATTTTGTACACCAGCAAGACAACCATTTTCCATATTCTTGTTCAGTAGTTTCACAACATAAACTAGAATTTCACAACATAAACTAGAATTTTACAATCACTTGGCAAACAAAAAAATGTGGAGTAGCCGAGGCAACTGCAGAAAATGAAGACAGCTTTTTACCAAATAACTTTTAAAGCTCAGCTGGAAAGTTTGAGAGTCCAAAAGCACCAGTAACAAGTTAACGGACTTCACGACCAGCTCTGCATCTGCTTCTATGTGAATCCTGCTCAAACCCAGATGCCCATGTAAGTGCTTCTTTGATGGCAATGCATTCCCCTGCTTCTGGGTCAAGTACATCTTCTACATAGCTGCCTTTGATCCCTTTGCAATTACCTGCATAGTTTCGAATAACCAAACCAGTACCAAGTTGGCTAGTATTATGATCAAACGATGCGTCCACATTAAATTTACTGACATCTATTACATGTGGTTTTCAGGTAGAGATTTCTGAACCCGCAATGACAAATATGTCAGAGATACTATCTAACTGTTCAGAAATAAGCAGATTATGAAGATGAAACTTAATTCAAGAAGCTGCAGAGATTGGGTTGACTGTTTTTCCTTGAAAAATACAGTCACGCCGTTCCAGATAAGATAATCCATCATCCTACGAATTTGAGTCATTACCAGTGTGTTTTAGTTACTGAATTAGCAACACTATGGTCATTGAATCAGGATATAATCGATGTTCTTAATGAGTCACAATACAGACTGACTTCATCCATGTTAATATTCACTGCTCTCCAAAGTGGAGTTAAAAAGGATAAAGTAGGGTGCAAAAGAAAGAAAATAACGAATTCCAGTTCTATTTCCGGGTCCCTTATCTGTGGAGTTGCACATGTTAAGTCAAAGAGGAATTAAGTACTGGTTTAAAGGAAATTTTGAAGAATCCATCTCATCAACACCCCTTGAGTTAAGACCAAGTTGTGTTATAACCGCTGCAGCATGCGTGACTTTTTCTTCTTGGGTAAGTGTATGAGTTTGAGAAATCAAAAATTTTAATTGTAGCCAAGGGAGAGTCGCAGATCACCGGGTAATTAAACAGAATTTCCAACTATTTAAAAAAGTTAAAAGCTGAAAAACATTATTTAAGGAGGTCGGAAGAAAAATTAAGGAATGAAAAGTGACAGTAATCACCAACAAATGTATGGACGCACCGTTTCAGCTTAACATTGGGGTGCTTGGCTTTCTGGTGGCTTCTACTGATATTGCTATCAGAAAGTACCTTACGAAAACATAAGTCAAAATTAGTTACACATGAATGAAATAAATAGAATTACTGGGTGGACATAACAGAGACATGAATTCACCTGATGCTCTTCAGTAATCCAAAATTTCACAAGATCCTCCCACTCCCTGTCGGCTAACGCATTGGATTTATCTGCAGGACACTTTTCATTTGTATAGTTGGGTATATGTAGTGATGTCTTGTCCATTTAGCTTTCCTGTTCCTAATATTCCACAGGCAATAGACAAGGTAGTTTTTTCTATAATGTTCATCTAGTAGGAGCAAATCCTGAAATAGATAAAACAATAAACTTGTCATTCAGTTGCATAAGTCACACAATCAAATCATATGAAACACAAAACAACCAAAAATAATTAAAGAAATGCCTATTCCTCAATTTTCTCTATTCTTCATCATTTGTAAATTCGTGCTCATTTTTACAAAGACGTGAATTTGAAAAACCCTAAAGGAGAGAAGAAAAATGCATATTTCTCAAGCTTTTGTTTGCAGGGCTCTTCTGAGTCGAACAACGAAATGAAAACTGAACCCACTGCTCAGGTGACCGAAGTTGGACAAGTAATGGCTGATATGAAGCCAAACCATGAAAGTTTTGTATCCCTTGTTCAAACTTCAACAACTAAATCAATCAAAGCCCGTCTAATAGGAAGGTCTTAGCCGTGGCTACCCGGTACTGTATATGACAATGGAGTGTTGACCTTGCTCTCCCCTCTCTTGATCTTCCATCCGGTATAAAACAATAAAGTTTCTTCTATAAGATAACATCATTGTTAGGATAGGTGAGCAGTGAGCTTACTGACCACTAGATCATTGCATCAAAACCTAATCTGACGTGTTTTAAAAGGTAAGGGAGTCTCAACGGGTCTAAACAAACTCCGATACTCGCAAGAATTGAATGGACACATACTAGCATAAACTGTAAACACTAATACTGGTCGTTAAATCTAAAAAGTAAAAACTGAGCAAATATATGCATATATGGTAATCCAAAATTCCAAACAGTCATGTCCAACACACTTGCCCATCCACTTGTAACCAGACAGTAGCAAAATTACTTCTTAAGAAGTTTGAAAGTTGCCATTGCCAGGTAACTTTCTATAAAAAGGACCTCTAGTTGTATGGCTAAATTAAAGCCGCTTATTTAAAGCATGGTTACAGGACTTTATAACATAAGCATTGTTAGAGAACTATTGTGAGGTTGCAACTCTTGACTATAAATCACAAGTTGAATGCCACTGTGGCTCCTGTTATCCATTTCTTAGCACATTACAACTCTAGAAACCAAACAACCATTTCCTCCATTCTTTTTATTGTTTAAAGCAAATGATGAAATAAATAATCAGTTATGAGTATAAAGCTCTAATCAGTCGCTTAGTTTCATTTTTACATGTATGTCAAAGTTGTTCACATGCATAAGAACTGATACTCATTTCTTTTAACATTTTATCTTTACGAGGGCAAGACAAAATATGAACACAAGGCTACGAATTAAACTAGATTACTAGCAGAGCAATTCTCATATGACAGACAGGCTCAGAAGTTACTTATACCTAACAACAATTAACCAAATCCACAAATGGCTTTTATCCAAATTTAAGATTCCTAGTTTATATTGTCCATGAGATGTCCCATTACCATATTATTCTTTCAATCAGGGTATTCAGGAGGATCTTGTATTAGGTTCAAAGAAAAGTCACCAAAACACAAAAGATGCATGAAGAAAGATTAACTTAGAGGCTCTACTACACTTATACACCAAAAAAAGTAGATAGAGATATCCAACTTAGATTCTCAATACTAATTCTAGTTCTAATAATGGCAATCGAATGTCTCAAAAGTAACAAGGCAGATGTAAGACAAAAAGGATTAAACACAGCGATCTTCTTACCAGTTACCATAAAACTAGAACTTAAATCTGCTTTCAAACAGAGAATTTAAAGGACAAAATCAAAACCAGAAACATACCCATCCATCTAAATAAAGCAAAGATCCCTACATCTGCAAGCAAATAAAATGCCATCAAAAATGAGATAACCCAATTTACCTTATCGGCCCACAGCCATTCTTATCTTCCTGAGCTTGCTTATCCCAACGGTCTGTCCAGTTGAGCCACCAAGGTTGCTTTAGCAACACCCCAATTGAGTTCTTTCTTAGTTTTCATCTCTCCCATGAAAGATGCAAGACTGGTATCACCTCGAACCTTCTCGTGTTAGGAACAGAAGCTGCTTAGAAAGACATGTTAGCTCTCCGTATGGTATTAACAAAAAATAGATATAAATACAATGCTTTGGTGTTATCGGGTATTAAAAAAATGAAAATGTTTTACTAGTAGCTGAGGAATTAGAGCTGACCTTGCTGATCACAAGATCACATAGCAAAATCTAATCTTATGTCTTTTTAAAAGGTGAGCATGTCTCCAGGTGTCTAAACGAACTCCAATGCTCACAGGAATTGAATAGACATAAACTACCAAACGTTCTACATGGCACACCTAAAATACCAGCACTGGTCATTGAATCTGAAACTAAGCAAATATATGCATATATTCAACATTGCCAGGTAACTTTCCACATAAATGACTCGTAGTTGTATGGCTTAATTAAAGCAGCTTATTCAAAGCATTGTTGCAGGACCTTAGAACATAAGCATTGTTAGAGAACTATATTGTTAGGTTGCAATTTTTAACTATAAATAACAAAGTGTACGCCACTGTGGCTTACATATGATGCAATTGTACCCGCGTTTACTTATATATTCCATTCTCATGCCTAAACGAAAAAAGCCCCTAAAAGCATACATCATAGTCTCCTATTCAGATAAGGTGAAGTCACTAATGAAACATGGAATTAACAGAGCAATATAGCGTAAGTTTAAAAACGTAAGTAAAATGCACTCCCAAAAGTTGAACAGATGATATTTAGATTCACAAAAATGCTACCTACCAACCAACTTTAAAATTTCAACGAAGATTACCTGACCAGTTCTTAAGTAGGTATCCAGGGTCCCATCCTCCCACAGCTGGTTGAAAGGCTGATCACGGCTTTCTATCTCCTTAATTTCAATCAACTCCAGTATCTCCGTATCTTCCTCACCCAACTCTTTTCACGACTAAGGTGTTCTTGTGAGCAAACACTTTATGAAACGATTCCTGAAAATCCATGATCATTTTCAGTGTTGAAAGCTTGTGCGTAATCACTCTAAGTTAAAACACAGTCACTCTTCATACCGGCAAATAATTCGCACGACTGCATGTTTCCTCTCGCCCTTTCATGGCATGATTATCATTCTTCTTGTTCAATAGCAATAAGTCATAACATTCCGCACTTTGGCAAAGATACCTTCATCCGAACATTCCAAGGTTTCTCCTTCCATTGCCACTGCGTAGAGTGTATATGTGGACTTCTACGAACTTGGTCTTCAACTCATGTTGAGTTCTGCTCTCCGTGAGTACCAAACCGCACCCTCGATAGAAGACTGTGAGGCAGATAATTTCTTGAGGTGCCAAGTTATTATATTCTCTAGTTAGACCACTTGTAGAAATAGATACTCTTCTGAAATGGAAATCAAACATTATTAACCAAACTTCTACTCTACTCCCATCTTGGAATAGAAATTCTACAAGGTAAGGTATGCTCCATAATTTCAACTCTCTCTAACTTTGTTAGTCTTGAATTGAGGCAAAACAGACTCTTCAGATTCATTCCCTCCAAAATTGGTAATCTTTCAAAACTCACCCACATTCACCTTTCTAAAAATCATTGATTAGATTAATCCCTCAGCAGATTGGCAATTTACATTTTTTTTCATTGCTCTAAAATTGGACCAAAGCAAACTTAAGTGGTTCAATCCCTACTTCTATATGCAATCTAATAGCTCGATTACCTCATTAATTGATGCAAATAATCGTTCTAGCATCATTTCTGCAAAACGCATATACCAACTGATTAAGATGAGTAGCTGATAAACCATTTCTTTCTCTTTTCCTTTCGGTCTTCTGAGTCTTCGATTTCTTACTAACTTTTCTGCTTCCACCACCTTCTTCAATCTCTTTAAGATCTTATGAGTCTTCAGCATCAACTAATAGCTTTGATCTATCTACTATTCATTTCATACTCTCCATAGTACACAGTCTACTAGTTTGAATCTCTCTCTCTCTCTCTCTCTCTCTCTGAAGCAAGCTTTTCATTTTTGTGTGTGGAATTAGGGCAACCAATGTATAATACAAACAAATTTGCTGGAGCATCCAACTTAATGGATAAGGGCAGAACCCACTGGTTAATACAGGCAAGACAACCATTTTCCCTGTTCTTGTTCAACTGTTTTTACAACATAAACCAGAAAATTTTACAATCGCTTGGCAGAAAAAAAAAATAATAATTTGTGTCGCATTTGGTATCCACTAATGTGTTTCAAATATGTTCTTGAGTAATAGTAAAAAAAACAACTGAACAAATGCAAACATGTGAGATGAAGTATTGACTAAGGGGGAGTGATACATATCACCATAGTATTTTTGTCAAATTGTGATACAATTGGACTCTGATGATGTGTAATAATACTATGACACTGTATAACAATGATTGAGAGCTACTGTTTTCTCATTGTTATGGATACAGATCTTCAACAACTATGATGCTGAGTTGAACACATTCAGAATCACTGGAGTACTTGAAAGTGACGAAAATTTCGAGTAATGTTGAAGAACCAAGGAGATCAAGCATTTGGATGAGCAGCTACAAAGTTTATTTATTTTGTAATACATATGTATTGATAGTTCTGTCACTAAAATTTACAAAGGGGGATATTTTTATAGCACTGCTCGGTCGAACTCGCAAGCGTTGCTATCTCAAGCTTGTTTGTCAAGTTTAGTTGCCAAAACTATAATTCTTGATTTCTTGTCTACTTATATCTAAGTCTCGCATTAGGATGGAAAGTATAGTTGAGCATTAGATTTCACGGCGTTCATCGATTGAAGAAGAAGAACTACTAAGGGGAGCTTATGGAACTTCATCAACAAAAGGTATGTGGAGACTTGAACTCATCTATCACTCAAAAGTCTATTCACTCCATCTCCTATTTGAGACAAAAGTCGTATAGATATATAGGCTTAAATTATGCACATTTGATGTTTCGAGCCGAGTTTAACTCGCTTACATATTTCTCGAAATATGTGTTGGTAAGCTTTCTCTTTAACCAAGTTCATCTTATATTCTTGACGAAAGTCAAAAGATGATCATGTGAAAATCGCCTGGTAAAATCTTACATGATTTGTGTGAGACAATCATTTGGTGTAGACTCGGAATGTTTCGTATTGATCATTCGATCACTTGAAAATTACTTTGAAGTCAATAGTTTGTGTGAGACAGCTATTGTCGTCTTCCGAGAATGTTTCAATGGTTGAAATGAGAGTTTAGAAAAATTGGATATAAGCACAGTATGCGTACTTGCATATATGTAATCCAAGTCCATGAACCATAGTATGCATACCCGTATGCGAACTGGTTGGTTAATGAAAGTCCGGGAACTATGGCATGCATACTGGTACGCGTACTGGCGTGAGGTTCAGGTTCCGGGAATTTCTGTTGAGTTTGTTTTATATTTAATGGTATGCATACCCATTCGCGTACTGGCGAACCCAAACTTAGTCTGGATACTTTAGTAGGTTAAGTTCGAAAACCGATTTTTTCATGAACTAATACATTTATGTAATAAGGAATGCAATTTTTTGAAAACCTTGGATATAATGTTCATGACTTTATTCGAGTGAATCAAAATCGATTTTTCTTCAATTGTGTCTTGTATACTTCTTTGAGAATATAAAAAATTGAACAACTCTATAACTAGTTTCATTTGAGTCATTCGAACTAGTTATGGTTAAGATGAATATGGTTGATATGAAAGTGTTCATATGGCTAACTTCGGTTAACTATTGTTGAGCCAACAAGGTGTACACATTTAGGCACGATTACTCGTATCTAAATGAAGTCACTTTTCATTTGTGTGTAACAAGCTAAGTTCGATCTAACAGTTGAAATATATTAGCTTGAGTCTAATCAGGTTTTCATCTAACGGTGAATATTGAATGCTTTGTTACCAAGGTAACATTGATTGCAAACCCTGATTTGAAGACTATATAAAGGAGAACTCTAGCAACTGGTTGAAATGAGAGTTTAGAACAATTGGATATAATCACAATATGCATATTTGCATATGTGTAATCGAAGTCCGGGAACCATAATATGCATACCCGTGTGCATACTGGTTGGTTAATGAAAGTCTGGCAACTATGGTATGCGTACGTGAGGTTCAGGTTCCGGGAATTTCTGCTGAGTTTGGTTTATATTTAGTGGTATGCATACTCGTTCGCATACTGGCGAACCCAAACTTAGTACGGCTACTTAGGTATGCGTACTTGTATGCATAGTTGAGTAGGTTAAGTTCTAAAATCTATTTGTTCATGAACTAATTTACTTATATAATAAGGAATTCAATCCTTTACAAAATGTGTATATAATGTTCATGACTTTATTCGAGTGAATCAAAATCGATTATGCTTCAATTGTGTCTTGTATACTTCTATGAGAATATAAATAATTGAACAACTCTAGAACTAGTTTCATTTGAGTCATTTGAACTAGTTATGATTAAGATGAATATGGTTGATATGAAAGTGTTCATATGGCTATCTTCGGTTAACTATTGTTAAGCCAACAAGGTGTACACAATTAGGTACGGTTACTCATATCTAAATGAAGTCACTTTTCATTTGTGTGTAACAAGCTAAGTTCGATCAAACGGTTGAAATATATTAGCTTGAGTCTAATCAGGTATTCATCTAACGGTGAATATTGAATGATTTGTTACCAAGGTAACATTGGTTACAAACCCTAATTTTAAGACTATATAAAAGAGAACTCTAACAACTGGGAAACCTAATCCCTACACCTCTTGTGTGATACTATTTGTGACTAGAGTTGATTCTCCTTTAGCCTTAGGTTTTTCCAAAACCTTAGGTTAACGACTTGAAGACTTCATTGGGATTGTGAAGCCGGACCCAACTATTTTCTCCATAGTTGGGTGTTCAGATCTTGTTGTTTTCTATCGTGATTGAGTACTATCTTCTCTAAGATTTGCTCGAAATTTAATCTCCAATAGGCAAGATAAAAACTAGTCACAAACATCTTCGTCTCATCGTTTGTGATTCCACGATATCTTGTTTCGCTACCATACGATTAAGATTATTGTGAGGTGATTGATATTTCTAGGCTGTTATTCGGAATATAAGTCTGGTATATTAATTGGTTCTTGTTCACCTAGATTTATCAAAAGACGGAACAAAGCTCATAGGTATATCCGTGGGAGACAGATTTTTTTATTCAATAGACTTTTTTGTGTGATATGGATTGGTTTATCAAGTCTTCGACTTTGGATCGTAGCAACTTTTAGTTGTGGGTGAGATCATCTAAGGGAATCAAGTGCGTAGAGTCCTGCTGGGGTTCAGAGACGTAAGGAGCGCAACTGTACCTTGATCAGTGTGAGATTGGTTAGGGATCAACTACATTCCAGTCTGAAGTTAACTTGGAGTAGGCTAGTGTCTGTAGCGGATTAATATAGTATGGTGTTCAAATCTGGACTAGGTCTCGGGGTTTTCCTACATTTGTGGTTTCCTCGTTAACAAAACTTCTGGTGTCTATGTTATTTCTTTTATGCATTATATTTGTTTATATAATTGAAATATCACAGGTTGTGTGTAAGTTCAATCGATTGTAAATCCAACCTTTGGTTGTTGATTAAATTGATTGACACTTGGATATTGGTTTTTGATACCGTCCAAGTTATTTCTTATATTTAATTGGGCTCGCAAATTCCTATTTGTTTGATTGCAGATTGAATTGAGAAATTGAGATATAACTCTTTGATATACTTTTCTTAAGATTGAGTCTCACTGTCTAGTTGATTCTCTTGAAAGTATATTGAAGTTAGTTCATACATATTGCTAAGCGAAATATTAGATGTAGTTGTTAGGGCCCCGCTTTTTTAATATTTGATAGGGTTTATGTAGATAGTGAATTTAATTGCACATATCCAGCTAAGCTACCGTTTCAAACCGATGATAAGAAGTACGACGTGAGGTTGATTATCCTTGAAAACCCACCTCTTGCTCTCACTGAAAAAGCTTTGGACACAAGAGTGATAAATTGTTGCTTAAACCATTCTACAATGTGTATAAAAAAAATTGGTTTTCAAGATCAATATTGACTCTTCAGCTGCAGGTATTGTTAAGGCATCAACCTTGGTCAAACTTACAAGTTTTTGTATGTCAAGTTTGTTGTTAGATTTAATTAATCAAAAACTCCTGATTTATAGCCTACTAATGTCAGTCTCGGACTAGGAATAAAGCACGTGGTTAAGTATCATAATTCACCAATTGGCCTTGAAAATTGAAGACCCAAGAACAACAGAGATATCTATGAAAACTTCATAAACAAATTAGGTATGTAAAGACTGATTATCCTATTTACTCATTTTTTTACCATTCTATCTACTAAGAGAATGTCGTATGACTTAAGTATTATGATGAAAATTGTAAAGAAGAAATTTCGAAGTCAGACTAGTAATTGATGAATATCAAATTATATTTCAAGCAATTGAAATTCTAAATAACTTACTGAATAATACGTTGATAATTATTCAACATATTTTAATTGTGTAATAAGTTCGTATAGGACATAAAGTTGTATTCATGTTCATGAAATGATTTGGTCAATATACGAATTTTGAGCTTATTGATAGTATACTTGATGAATAAATCTCATATTAGCTCACGCACACAAACATATCTGGTCAGTTGGCCAACTGGTTGATTTTGAGATATTCCTGTACACTTTTCAATCCTCAAGTACACGAACTGATTAGGTCAGTAGGAGAACTGGTTGATTTTAAGAGGTTTTGGTCACTTTTTTGTAACTTGAGGACACGAACTGATTTGGAAAGTTTGCAAACTTATAGAGTTCTTGAACTACGAGACTATAATTTCTGCACAAAATGGTTTGGACAATTCACAAACTGATGTAGTCTTTAACAGTTATTGAACTCCATGATTGATTCGTGGCTCATGATAACTTAACCGTTGTTCTTAGGCTAAACGTTTGGAGCATAAAGCTCATATCGATAAATACGCTGGTGCATATTCTTTTTTGTAATTCAGCGCAAACTTCTTATACGCTTACATGATCATTTGAAATTCATAAGTTGAGTTTACTTGGTGTCAAATTAATTCATAAACATAGAAACTAGTTCACGAACTCTGTGTTGATTGTAAGCTACCGAGGGTGGGAAGGCACGCTGGACAGGGTTGTTCCAGGTGTTTCTCATCAGGGGCAAGGAACGTCGGAGATCAGGGCTTGAATATATATTCAGGAGCCGAGGACGGCTCCAATTTAAGGTGGTGGTATTGTGATACCCCGATTTCGGCAGTGGTTGGCCGAACAGAATATAAGTAATGGTTTGTCCTTTCCTAACACCGAGGAATTTTCAGCACAATTGACTCTAGAGTTGGCAGAAAACTTTGCTGTTAAGCGTGCTCGGGCGAGAACAATCTAAAGATGGGTGACCATCTGGGAAGTTGCTACTGGATAACCGCAGCGATGCCCGTTGAAAACCCCACACTGCCGGATAACCGTAATAGCTAAGTGGGGATAGTATCGGTGGAGGGACGGGTCATTACAAATGGTATCAGAGCCGACGACGGGTCACCTTCCTAGGGTGGGAAGGCACGCTGGACGGGGTTGTTCCAGGTGCTTCCCATGAGGGGCAAGGAACGTCGGAGATCAGGGTTTGAATATATATTCAGCAGCCGAGGACGACTCTAATTTAAGGTGGTGGTATTGTAATACCCCGATTTCGGCAGTGGTTGGCCGAACGTAATACAAGTAATGGTTTGTCATTTCCTAATACCGTGGCCTTTTTAGCATAATTGGCTCCAGAGTTGGAAGAAAGCTCTGCAGTTAAGCGTGCTCGGGCGGGAGCAATCCAGGGATGGGTGACCTCCCGGAAAGTTGCTGCTGGATTACCGCAGCGATGCCCGTTAAAAACCCCACATTGCTGGATAACTGCAGTGGCTAAGTGGGGACAGTATCGGTGGAGGGACGTGTCATTATAAATATCCTTGAAGAAGATTGTATATAGAGTTTTCTCTTTCTTTTCAACGGGCATCGCTGCGGTAATCCACATACTACTTGTGTTATTTCTAGTATAAAGATAAACGATATAATGCGGAAAAGAAAAACATAGGATACCAAAAAGTTTGTTAATGAGGAAAACTGCACAAGAAGAAAAATCCCGAGACCTCGTCCATCTTTGAACACCACACTGTATTAAACCACTATAGACACTAGCATATTTTCATACTTCGGGATGTAATGTGGTTGATACCGGATTCACCCTCCAAGGTGTTCTTTACGCCTCTTGAACCTTGCAAGATTCTGCGCACTTGATTCCCTAGCTTACGTCCTTTACAGCCTAAGAGTTGCTTCAACCTCAGTGAAGACTTTAGATACCAATATTCCTCTAACATGCAACCCTATTTGATTTCCCTTTTGATATGTTTCAATCTAGGTTTGTAAATCTATTTGCAGCAGGCAAAGTTCACAAAACCTCACAAATCTGGAACACTTTCACTCAGTTAAATGAGAAACCTGGATTACTAACCACCTCTCAAGAACAATCCAA